>NC_044033.1:143365404-143665404 GCF_901765095.1 Microcaecilia unicolor
CATTTATCTAATCTGGGATACACACCTCAACCAGGCATTTGCCTCCAGAGTGGGGGAGAGACATAAAGAGACTGACCTCATTCATATTATATATTATATAATGTATATTCTAATTATCCAATTGGGTTGGGGTCTTTCTATCCATTGGGCTCTGGAGATAGCTTCTTTTCATGCCCTCCAATCACTTTCACATGGATAATCCAACAAAAGGTTATTCCACTGATCTTGGTCCACCAGGTCTCCCATCCAGTGGCTGACCAGGGGTGCACCTGCTTAGCTTCCTGCTTTTCTCCTGTGACATACACCTTCACCACTTGTGTGGCCCCACATAGAGAGAGTTTAACTTGCCATTTATCTAATCTGGGATACACACCTCAACCAGGCATTTGCCTCCAGAGTGGGGGAGAGACATAAAGAGACTGACCTCATTCATATTATATATTATATATTATATAATGTATATTCTAATTATCCAATTGGGTTGGGGTCTTTCTATCCATTGGGCTCTGGAGATAGCTTCTTTTCATGCCCTCCAATCACTTTCACATGGATAATCCAACAAAAGGTTATTCCACTGATTTTGGTCCACCAGGTCTCCCATCCAGTGGCTGACCAGGGGTGCACCTGCTTAGCTTCCTGCTTTTCTCCTGTGACATACACCTTCACCACTTGTGTGGCCCCACATAGAGAGAGTTTAACTTGCCATTTATCTAATCTGGGATACACACCTCAACCAGGCATTTGCCTCCAGAGTGGGGGAGAGACATAAAGAGACTGACCTCATTCATATTATATATATTATATATTATAATGTATATTCTAATTATCCAATTGGGTTGGGGTCTTTCTATCCATTGGGCTCTGGAGATAGCTTCTTTTCATGCCCTCCAATCACTTTCACATGGATAATCCAACAAAAGGTTATTCCACTGATTTTGGTCCACCAGGTCTCCCATCCAGTGGCTGACCAGGGGTGCACCTGCTTAGCTTCCTGCTTTTCTCCTGTGACATACACCTTCACCACTTGTGTGGCCCCACATAGAGAGAGTTTAACTTGCCATTTATCTAATCTGGGATACACACCTCAACCAGGCATTTGCCTCCAGAGTGGGGGAGAGACATAAAGAGACTGACCTCATTCATATTATATATTATATAATGTATATTCTAATTATCCAATTGGGTTGGGGTCTTTCTATCCATTGGGCTCTGGAGATAGCTTCTTTTCATGCCCTCCAATCACTTTCACATGGATAATCCAACAAAAGGTTATTCCACTGATTTTGGTCCACCAGGTCTCCCATCCAGTGGCTGACCAGGGGTGCACCTGCTTAGCTTCCTGCTTTTCTCCTGTGACATACACCTTCACCACTTGTGTGGCCCCACATAGAGAGAGTTTAACTTGCCATTTATCTAATCTGGGATTCACACCTCAACCAGGCATTTGCCTCCAGAGTGGGGGAGAGACATAAAGAGACTGACCTCATTCATATTATATATTATATAATGTATATTCTAATTATCCAATTGGGTTGGGGTCTTTCTATCCATTGGGCTCTGGAGATAGCTTCTTTTCATGCCCTCCAATCACTTTCACATGGATAATCCAACAAAAGGTTATTCCACTGATTTTGGTCCACCAGGTCTCCCATCCAGTGGCTGACCAGGGGTGCACCTGCTTAGCTTCCTGCTTTTCTCCTGTGACATACACCTTCACCACTTGTGTGGCCCCACATAGAGAGAGTTTAACTTGCCATTTATCTAATCTGGGATACACACCTCAACCAGGCATTTGCCTCCAGAGTGGGGGAGAGACATAAAGAGACTGACCTCATTCATATTATATATTATATTATATATTATATAATGTATATTCTAATTATCCAATTGGGTTGGGGTCTTTCTATCCATTGGGCTCTGGAGATAGCTTCTTTTAATGCCCTCCAATCACTTTCACATGGATAATCCAAAGAAAGGTTATTCCACTGATTTTGGTCCACCAGGTCTCCCATCCAGTGGCTGACCAGGGGTGCACCTGCTTAGCTTCCTGCTTTTCTCCTGTGACATACACCTTCACCACTTGTGTGGCCCCACATAGAGAGAGTTTAACTTGCCATTTATCTAATCTGGGATACACACCTCAACCAGGCATTTGCCTCCAGAGTGGGGGAGAGACATAAAGAGACTGACCTCATTCATATTATATATATATATTATATATTATATAATGTATATTCTAATTATCCAATTGGGTTGGGGTCTTTCTATCCATTGGGCTCTGGAGATAGCTTCTTTTCATGCCCTCCAATCACTTTCACATGGATAATCCAACAAAAGGTTATTCCACTGATTTTGGTTCACCAGGTCTCCCATCCAGTGGCTGACCAGGGGTGCACCTGCTTAGCTTCCTGCTTTTCTCCTGTGACATACACCTTCACCACTTGTGTGGCCCTGCATAGAGAGAGTTTAACTTGCCATTTATCTAATCTGGGATACACACCTCAACCAGGCATTTGCCTCCAGAGTGGGGGAGAGACATAAAGTGACTGACCTCATTCATATTATATAATGTATATTCTAATTATCCAATTGGGTTGGGGTCTTTCTATCCATTGGGCTCTGGAGATAGCTTCTTTTCATGCCCTCCAATCACTTTCACATGGATAATCCAACAAAAGGTTATTCCACTGATTTTGGTCCACCAGGTCTCCCATCCAGTGGCTGACCAGGGGTGCACCTGCTTAGCTTCCTGCTTTTCTCCTGTGACATACACCTTCACCACTTGTGTGGCCCCACATAGAGAGAGTTTAACTTGCCATTTATCTAATCTGGGATACACACCTCAACCAGGCATTTGCCTCCAGAGTGGGGGAGAGACATAAAGAGACTGACCTCATTCATATTATATATTATATTATATATTATATAATGTATATTCTAATTATCCAATTGGGTTGGGGTCTTTCTATCCATTGGGCTCTGGAGATAGCTTCTTTTCATGCCCTCCAATCACTTTCACATGGATAATCCAACAAAAGGTTATTCCACTGATTTTGGTCCACCAGGTCTCCCATCCAGTGGCTGACCAGGGGTGCACCTGCTTAGCTTCCTGCTTTTCTCCTGTGACATACACCTTCACCACTTGTGTGGCCCCACATAGAGAGAGTTTAACTTGCCATTTATCTAATCTGGGATACACACCTCAACCAGGCATTTGCCTCCAGAGTGGGGGAGAGACATAAAGAGACTTACCTCATTCATATTATATATTTTGTTTGGATTATCCACCTGAAAGAGACTGGAGGAGACAAGAGGCAAGCTAAGCACTCCCTATCTGGAGGCAGATGTGTGGCACAGACATGTATCCCCATGGAAAGTGGTAGAAAGCTAAGCAGGGACCACCCAGGCTACCCACTGGATGGGTTACCCAGGAACAGTGGCAACAGCAAAACTCTTGTTTGGATTATCCACCTGAAAGAGACTGGAGGGCACAGAGGAGACAAGAGGCAAGCTAAGCACTCCCTATCTGTAGGCAGATGTGTGGCACAGACATGTATCCCCATGGAAAGTGGTAGAAAGCTAAGCAGGAACCACCCAGGCTACCCACTGGATGGGTGATCCAGGAACAGTGGCAACAGCAAAACTTTTGTTTGGATTATCCACCTGAAAGAGACTGGAGGAGACAAGAGGCAAGCTAAGCACACCCTATCTGGAGGCAGATGCATGGCACAGGCATGTATCCCCATGAAAAGTGGTAGAAAGCTAAGCAGGAACCACCCAGGCTGCCCAGTGGATGGGCAACCTGGTGACCCAGGAACAGTGGCAACAGCAAAACTTTTGTTTGGATTATCCACCTGAAAGAGACTGGAGGGCACAGAGGAGACAAGAGGCAAGCTAAGCACTCCCTATCTGGAGGCAGATGCATGGCACAGGCATGTATCCCCATGGAAAGCGATAGAAAACTAAGCAGGGACCACCCAGGCTACCCACTGGATGGGTGACCCAGGAACAGTGGCAACAGCAAAACTTTTGTTTGGATTATCCACCTGAAAGAGACTGGAGGAGACAAGAGGCAAGCTAAGCACTTCCTATCTGGAGGCAGATGCATGGCACAGACATGTATCCCCATGGAAAGTGGTAGACAGCTAAGCAGGAACCACCCAGGCTACCCACTAGATGGATGACCCAGGAACAGTGGCAACAGCAAAACTTTTGTTTGGATTATCCACCTGAAAGAGACTGGAGGGCACAGAGGAGACAAGAGGCAAGCTAAGCACTCCCTATCTGGAGGCAGATGTGTGGCACAGACATGTATCCCCATGGAAAGTGGTAGACAGCTAAGCAGGAACCACCCAGGCTACCCACTAGATGGATGACCCAGGAACAGTGGCAACAGCAAAACTTTTGTTTGGATTATCCACCTGAAAGAGACTGGAGGAGACAAGAGGCAAGCTAAGCACTCCCTATCTGGAGGCAGATGCATGGCACAGGCATATACCCCCATGAAAAGTAGTAGAAAGCCAAGCAGGAACCACCCAGGCTGCCCAGTGGATGGGCAACCTGGTGACCCAGGAACAGTGGCAACAGCAAAACTTTTGTTTGGATTATCCACCTGAAAGAGACTGGAGGGCACAGAGGAGACAAGAGGCAAGCTAAGCACTCCCTATCTGGAGGCAGATGTGTGGCACAGACATGTATCCCCATGGAAAGTGGTAGACAGCTAAGCAGGAACCACCCAGGCTACCCACTGGATGGGTGACCCAGGAACAGTGGCAACAGCAAAACTTTTGGTTGGATTATCCACCTGAAAGAAACTGGAGGGCACCAAAGGAAAGAACCCAAGGAGCTCACCAGACAGAAAGGCCCACTCCACACAGAGAGAAGTACCACCCAAGGGCCACACTTGTCACATTCTGTTATTTCCATTTCCAGCAACATCAAGGGGAGATCACAGCATGGACCCCAAGAATCTATTCTCATTCATGTCCCATCAATTTCAGAAACAACAAAAAGAGCAGTCCCTTGCTGGCTCTGTCCCAGCAGTAAACCTTTTTGGATTTGTTCAAGGACCTGTTGAATGTCATGTTGAAACTGTGAAGGACTGAAGGTTTGAATTTTGAACACATCTGAAGAAATACCTGTTCAGGAGGGACTGGTACAAATTTTTATATTGAACCTGTGCAAACATTTGTATTTTGGGACACCAATAAATCGCCTCATATCCTGGAAAGTGCAAGCATGAAGATAGCATCTTGTCATGTTGGAGGGCACTCCAGGGCCAGTCTCTCTCGCTCACTCCCCCTATCTGGAGGCACATGTGGTGCAAGTGTGCATCCCAGAGGAGACAAAAGGCAAGCTAAGCACACCCTATCTGGAGGCAGATGCATGGCACAGGCATGTATCCCCATGAAAAGTGGTAGAAAGCTAAGCAGGAACCACCCAGGCTGCCCAGTGGATGGGCAACCTGGTGACCCAGGAACAGTGGCAACAGCAAAACTTTTGTTTGGATTATCCACCTGAAAGAGACTGGAGGGCACAGAGGAGACAAGAGGCAAGCTAAGCACTCCCTATCTGGAGGCAGATGCATGGCACAGGCATGTATCCCCATGGAAAGTGATAGAAAGCTAAGCAGGGACCACCCAGGCTACCCACTGGATGGGTGACCCAGGGACAGTGGCAACAGCAAAACTTTTGTTTGGATTATCCACCTGAAAGAGACTGGAGGAGACAAGAGGCAAGCTAAGCACTCCCTATCAGAAGGCAAATGCATGGCACAGGCATGTATCCGCATGGAAAGTGATAGAAAGCTAAGCAAGGACCACCCAGGCTACCCACTGGATGGGTGACCCAGGAACAGTGGCAACAGCAAAACTTTTGTTTGGATTATCCACCTGAAAGAGACTGGAGGGCACAGAGGAGACAAGAGGCAAGCTAAGCACTCCCTATCTGAGACAGATGTGTGGCACAGACATGTATCCCCATGGAAAGTGGTAGAAAGCTAAGCAGGAACCACCCAGGCTACCCACTGGATGGGTGATCCAGGAACAGTGGCAACAGCAAAACTTTTGTTTGGATTATCCACCTGAAAGAGACTGGAGGAGACAAGAGGCAAGCTAAGCACACCCTATCTTGAGGCAGATGCATGGCACAGGCATGTATCCCCATGAAAAGTGGTAGAAAGCTAAGCAGGAACCACCCAGGCTGCCCAGTGGATGGGCAACCTGGTGACCCAGGAACAGTGGCAACAGCAAAACTTTTGTTTGGATTATCCACCTGAAAGAGACTGGAGGGCACAGAGGAGACAAGAGGCAAGCTAAGCACTCCCTATCTGGAGGCAGATGCGTGGCACAGGCATGTATCCCCATGGAAAGTGATAGAAAGCTAAGCAGGGACCACCCAGGCTACCCACTGGATGGGTGCCCCAGGAACAGTGGCAACAGTAAAACTTTTGTTTGGATTATCCACCTGGAGGAGACAAGAGGCAAGCTAAGCACTCCCTATCTGGAGGCAGATGCGTGGCACAGGCATGTATCCCCATGGAAAGTGATAGAAAACTAAGCAGGGACCACCCAGGCTACCCACTGGATGGGTGACCCAGGAACAGTGGCAACAGCAAAACTTTTGTTTGGATTATCCACCTGAAAGAGACTGGAGGAGACAAGAGGCAAGCTAAGCACTCCCTACCTGGAGGCAGATGCGTGGCACAGGCATGTATCCCCATGGAAAGTGATAGAAAGCTAAGCAAGGACCACCCAGGCTACCCACTGGATGGGTGACCCAGGAACAGTGGCAACAGCAAAACTTTTGGTTGGATTATCCACCTGAAAGAGACTGGAGGAGACAAGAGGCAAGCTAAGCACTCCCTATCTGGAGGCAGATGCGTGGCACAGACATGTATCCCCATGGAAAGTGGTAGACAGCTAAGCAGGAACCACCCAGGCTACCCACTGGATGGGTGACCCAGGAACAGTGGCAACAGCAAAACTTTTGGTTGGATTATCCACCTGAAAGAAACTGGAGGGCACCAAAGGAAAGAACCCAAGGAGCTCACCAGACAGAAAGGCCCACTCCACACAGAGAGAAGTACCACCCAAGGGCCACACTTGTCACATTCTCTGTTATTTCCATTTCCAGCAACATCAAGGGGAGATCACAGCATGGACCCAAGAATCTATTCTCATTCATGTCCCATCAATTTCAGAAACAACAAAAAGAGCAGTCCCTTGCTGGCTCTGTCCCAGCAGTAAACCTTTTTGGATTTGTTCAAGGACCTGTTGAATGTCATGTTGAAACTGTGAAGGACTGAAGGTTTGAATTTTGAACACATCTGAAGAAATACCTGTTCAGGAGGGACTGGTACAAATTTTTATATTGAACCTGTGCAAACGTTTGTATTTTGGGACACCAATAAATCGCCTCATATCCTGGAAAGTGCAAGCATGAAGATAGCATCTTGTCATGTTGGAGGGCACTCCAGGGCCAGTCTCTCTCGCTCACTCCCCCTATCTGGAGGCACATGTGGTGCAAGTGTGCATCCCAGAGGAGACAAGAGGCAAGCTAAGCACACCCTATCTGGAGGCAGATGCATGGCACAGGCATATACCCCCATGAAAAGTAGTAGAAAGCTAAGCAGGAACCACCCAGGCTGCCCAGTGGATGGGCAACCTGGTGACCCAGGAACAGTGGCAACAGCAAAACTTTTGTTTGGATTATCCACCTGAAAGAGACTGGAGGGCACAGAGGAGACAAGAGGCAAGCTAAGCACTCCCTATCTGGAGGCAGATGTGTGGCACAGACATGTATCCCCATGGAAAGTGGTAGACAGCTAAGCAGGAACCACCCAGGCTACCCACTAGATGGGTGACCCAGGAACAGTGGCAACAGCAAAACTTTTGTTTGGATTATCCACCTGAAAGAGACTGGAGGAGACAAGAGGCAAGCTAAGCACTCCCTATCTGGAGGCAGATGCATGGCACAGACATGTATCCCCATGGAAAGTGGTAGAAAGCTAAGCAGGAACCACCCAGGCTACCCACTGGATGGGTGATCCAGGAACAGTGGCAACAGCAAAACTTTTGTTTGGATTATCCACCTGAAAGAGACTGGAGGAGACAAGAGGCAAGCTAAGCACTCCCTATCTGGAGGCAGATGCATAGCACAGGCATGTATCCCCATGGAAAGTGGTAGAAAGCTAAGCAGGAACCACCCAGGCTGCCCACTGGATGGGCAACCTGGTGACCCAGGAACAGTGGCAACAGCAAAACTTTTGTTTGGATTATCCACCTGAAAGAGACTGGAGGGCACAGAGGAGACAAGAGGCAAGCTAAGTACTCCCTATCCGGAGGCAGATGCATGGCACAGGCATATATCCCATGTAAAGTGGTAGAAAGCTAAGCAGGATCCACCCAATTTATTATGTTTTGTGTTGTTTGACTGTCACTACTATTTTTATTGGAGTTCCTTTCACTTTTCGTTTTAGTGTCTTAACCACTTTGACCTGTATGTCCAATAAGACAGTTTAGAAAATTTTAATAAACATAAACTAAGAAAATCAGTCTTATCCATTGATAAATTCTTAAGAACAGGGTGAATACTTGCTTTCCTCAAATTATCTAGGAGCACATGCCACCCCCAAAATTTGCCTTTCCAACCTCTGCCACTCCAACCAAAATCAGTGACCTTCCCTGCTATCCTCTTTCCCCATTCCTTGGGTCTGGGAAGAAAAGAGAAGAAGGGAAGGTTCCAAATTAAGGAAAGGGATGGGAAGAGGGGAGAAATGCTGCTCCTGAAGGGAAGGGATGGAAGAGGTGATTGTTGCACATGAAAGAAAAGGAGGAGAGGGTGAAATGCTGCACATGAAGGGAAGGGATGGGAAGAGGGGAGAAAGGTTGCACATGAAGGGAAGCGATGGGAAGAGGGGATTGCTGCACCTCAAAGGAAAGGATGGGAAGAGGAGCTTGCTTCACATGATGGGAAGGAAGAGGAGAGAAATGCTACACATGGATAGAAGGGAAGAGAGATGGAATACTAGATAGATTTGAGAAGGATGCAGAAAAATGAAAGAAAGCTGAACGTGACAGCATGTTTTTGAGGTCCCTATTTTGTATCAGGTGAGAGTCATGTTCTGAATGTGTGACTGAGATGAAGGATTCTGTTAGCATGTAATGTCTGTGTAGGAATATGTAACAGTCCAGCTTGTTCCAGTTTTCCAGTAGCAGGTATATTGATGCTCTAGGGCCCAGTGTAATATTTATAGTACTGTCTTTTCTTAGGTGGGTTAGAGATATTTTGATTTTAGTAATGTAAGCCCTGCCTCTCCTGAGAATTAAACTTTCCAATCAAGAACTCAGAGTGCCTTTGAGATGTAGTCTGGCCAGACACTCTGACATTCCTCAGGAGCAAGATGAGGACTACAAAAAAAAATATTAATTCAGATGGAATGAATTTTTCAGAAAAAAACAAATTTATTGTATTAAATAACACAAGTTTTGCAACTCCTACTGCAATCACTCGGTTGCTATTCACATCAACTTAGTAACATTCAGCATACAGTTACAACTTAACATCATGGACTTTTACAAATTTGGATAACCTTTACCTTTATCATCTAATTCTATGTTTAACTCTATGTTTCTTTCCCCAGCTTCTCTCCTAGACACCACCTCCCACAATTAAACAGTGTCAGATAAGTATCTATTTAACTTGTGCTTCTAATCACATTTAACAACTCTAAACTGCATATGTCAAATATTAAGAACTGATCCTTTGTTTTTTTTCTTTTCTCTCCTGCAGGTTCTCCAAACTACACAAGGTAAGTATACAAGTTTATTATTTTACTCTCTTGACTTTACTGTTTTTTTTATGATTTCACTCCAGCGGATCACAGATGTGAAAGGATACTTCAATTCCCGCCTTCTTCTTCTTTCCTTTCCTCTTTTACACATTGGGTACCATGTGACTCACTGCAGTGATGATCTCTGGCCAGAGTGCAGGTTTCAGTAACTGAAGCACCTACTAACCTAAGCTTCTAAAAATCAACAATTAAAAACCCTAAACTTAACTAAACCACTTAACACGTTTTCTGTAGGCACACTTAAATGTTTTCCCTAACTAGCTAGCCCAATTTAAAAAAACAGATAATTATTTTTTCCCTATTCTATTCCCTCCCACAGTTATCCCATCAGAAATCAATTCAATAACCCCTATCCTCTTCTAGTATTAACATATTCCGTCACCAGAATTAATAAGATACTCAATTCTTACAATCAACAGGGCTCACTGCATACTCAGCCCAACTAGGTGATCCTTAATCAAACACTTAAAAGAAATGTTTTTTTTATTCCCTCTTATCTGCCAGGACTCTAAATAACGGCTTTTACAGCAGTTTCAGATTTATTCTAAATCCAGATTTTCCCTTGGCAGAATTAGTCAGGAGCTGTGCTACTTACTGCCCAGCCTGGTCACACACAGCTCTCAGTATCATCAGTCACCACACTTTCATCATATTAAAAATGTGACAGACTGCTGAAACACTGTAGTTACCAGCAATCACCTCTTTCCTAAATCAGTCACCTTAAACACAGAACATATTTTCTTTAAAAATAAACTTTCTGTACCACACAGCTGTACTCAGTTAACACACATCCTACCAGCTTCAACCTTACCTCCCAACTGCCCAACAAGCCATTTCCCAGACAACCAATTGCTCAGCTGAGTGATGTCACTGAATAGAACCCTTATTCAGCCCAGTTGAGATTATTTAACCCCTTGGGTTACAGTAAGTTTCCTATATTACCCTTATTACCGTTTGTTTTAAGTTGTAAACTTTCCTTCCCCCATTATCCTTATGTGTTTTGTGTTATTTTGTCCTGTTATATTTTCCTTTCCCTGATATATTTTATAGATTGCAAACTACTTAGATTTCTCTTGATAGTTTATGGTATATCAAATAAATTGAACCTTGAATCTTGAACCTTGAGTGTCTTTTTGCAGAGTTTTTCTTATTTTGCAAAGTGTCTGTCCTGTTTGAAAATTTAAAAGGCTCAGGACTAGTGGTCTCTACATCCTGAAGAGTCACCCCACAAGCAAAAAGTTCTTTAAACAGTGTCTAGCAATGGAAGGAGTGTTTACTGTTCCTGAGATGATATTCGCAATTTGAATATTTTTTTTCTGTGGCGAGTTGTAAGGAGGAAAGCTTCATTGTTGGGGAATATGGAGTTTGTAACACAGAACTGGAACTTCAGGGTTTATATTGAGATTGTGACCAATTCTGTAGATAATCCAAACTCCATGCTCACATAGAAAAAATTGTTGAATGAATCTATCAGTTATAATGGCAGTTTTACTGGGTACTTGAAACTGGCTTGGAGTGGGGAGGGTTCCTTTTAACGTCCTTTATAGAATTGTCCCCTTAGTGTGGCCAATAGAGAACATATCTCCTGATATTCAGTGCTTTTTAACCAGCCAGGAACGGCTCCTGGAAAATTAAATAACTCTTAACTGGCTATCTGCGAATATTCAGCGTGGGATAGCCGGTTATCTCTGCTGAATATTCGTGGTCAGCGCATTGCTGGCTAGCTGCAAATATTCAGTGCATTGCTGGCTAACTTTGGTAGCCAAATCAGGCCACCCAAATATCAGGCCTATCTTTGGCCACTATAAAATTAATTGGCCAGTGCTGAATATTGGCTTTGCCGGTTAAGTTTAAACCAGCCACAAATAACCTGGATATTCAATGCCAGTCACTGGAAATGGCCCGGCATTGAATATGCAGCCTCACCGCCAACAAGTTAGCCAAGCTGACTCCCGCCGTCTGAATATTGCCCCACTGTGCCTGGAACAGAGTCTTTTCTCCATCATCTTGTGTCTGACTCCATCTGCGACTTCTTACTGCACTCTCTGTTTTTTAGGATGGAGGTTGGGTTAATGGTCTTCTCTCTCTCTCTCTCTCTCTCTCTCTCTCTCTCTCTCTCTCTCTCTCTCTCTCTCTCTCTCTCTCTCTCTCTCTCTCCTGGTAATTTCTTTTTCAGACTGCCAACCTGTCTTCCTGTTCTGTATGGAATTAAAGGCTGCATTTTAGGGAGGCATTGACAAAAGGCAATTGGCTTTGGAAATGAACCTTCCATCCAAGCAGGAACTGGAGCACTCCTGTTACCGTGTCATATCCAAGATGCTTGAAGTGGCAATAGTCTTATGACCAGCAGCATGAGCTGCTGATAGCAGCAGGTGCTGGGATCGAGACAGGGCTTCTGTAAGTCATTGAGTGCTGGATCAGGGCTTGGAAATATTGATGAGAGCTCAGCTTCAGCTGAATTCAAGCTGAGTTTCTTTAGGTGTACCTTTCAACTCTATAATATATTGTACTAGAATAGTTCTTCCAGATAATTCTTTTTTAAAAGACAGAACTGTGGCCCCCTATCAAGGACTGTTACAGTAATGACGGAGTATAGAAGGAGGAGCATAAGAAAATGAAAAATGCTGGGTAACACCCTCCCCAGGTAGCCAGTATTAAGATGGAAAATCAAAAGAACAGAAGGAAGAAACAAGGTCAGAACTATGTATTGAAGTGTCACTGCTTTACCCTTGTCTTTTTGGTAGACTGATTATGCTTGGTCATATTTTCCAGCTAGCCTTAAGACATTAATGTAGCCTGCTGTAGCAAAGATCTAATTTAGATTTTCTAATTAGTTCAATTACTTTAATAAATGACGTGATCTCACATCTCTGTCTAGTAATCCTTCTACATCTCTTTGAAGAATTAATACCAGTCCTATTAAAATCCATTTTCACCTTTTCATTTATTTTCTCAGCCACCGTATGCATTAGGAATATAGATAGATATATAGTAACTTTATAACTGGATGTCTAGGGTTAATAGAGCAGGAAGACACCTATTTTTAGGCTATTGTATAAGGACACATTGAAACCTATTTGTGTTTATAGAATACTAGCACTGATCCTGCAAAAAAGGAGTTGGCATTCAGCATAGTTTAAGCAGGCAGGAGAGGCTCCTGGCAGCTTAAACCATGCTGAGCGAGTCAGGAGCCAGTATTCAGGGGCTGAAGCAGAATGGTACCGCAGGCCTGACCACATGGTTAACAAGCCGTCTCTGCATTTCTTACTGGCCGCAGAATGCAGGAAGGGTACCAGTGCTGACGTTGATTCGTGTGGTTGGCATCACTGCACAGCATATTAAAATGTTTGGCAAGTAGGCTTTTAGTAATCTGCAACAATGTTAAAATGTGCACTATCTATCACATCAGCAGAATGTTAAAAATATATGGACACCCCGTCTATCTCCTGCATACAGAAGAAATTATGGGTATTGATGCCGAGGGTGGGGTTGTTTCAACTCAGTCAGAGGTGGGAAGTAGAAATGGGAATGGATTTATCAAGTTGGGACATTGAAACTCATCTTAGGGGGATTCCTAAACTAATTACTGGAGCAAGGTATAGGAAATGTGCATTTAGGACAATACATAGAGCATATTTCACACAAGCTCAACTGTTTAGAGCAGGAGGGATTAATACGCCAATATGCTTGAAATGTCACCTACTGGAAAACACTTTTTATCATGTACTTTGGGAATGCATAAAGGTACAGAGATACTGGAGGAAAGTAGTGGCTTTCATGTCTTCTGTACTATCAAACGGGTACCCCACTCCAGTTAGTACTGGACTGCTCGGGTGCATTTAGAGGCATGTCAGCGGAAGGAACATTATTGAGCCGTAAATTATGTCTGGTAGCGAGGAAATGAATATTGCAAGCATGGATTTCGGAAAGCCCACCCGAATATTGGCATTGGCGCAATCAGGTGCACCAACTAATGGCATGGGAGGCAAGAGAGGCAAAAGGCTCATGCCGACGTAAAAAGCGTTTTCTAAAAATCTGAGGAAGGTTGCTGGGAACATTAACTCAGAGAGGAAGAAGCCTTATCCTCAATACGCTATGATAGGGTTATTAGATGGAGATAAACACATGGGGGAATACATATATGTACACACACATATACATACATATCATCTGGATAGGGGAGGGGGAGGGGAGGACTGGGGAGGGAGGGGGGAGAAAAATTAAAAATTTGACGACAGATAATGCCACTGGGAATCCTATATGCCTGTATTATGATGTTTCACTTTCTGTATGGCTTGACAATTGATGGACAAGCATTATTGTGTTTTCTTGTCAATAAAAAACATGAAAATTAAAAATATATCCCTAGGTCTGAGGCGACGTAGGGGACACATTAGCTCAATGACTCTGCACTTTCTGCATTGACACCCCCCCCCCCCCCCCCCCATGGTTAGTGCAGTGAGCTGAGATCCTGGAAACTGGGCTCAGTTCCCACTGCAGCTCCTTGTAACCCTGGGCTAAGATTGTGAACCCACTAGGGACAAAGAAAATACCTGTATATAATGTGTATAGCACTGCATATGCCTAGTAGTGCTATAGAAATGATAAGTAGTAACTTGACCTGATCTGACCACCAGCCAAACATCCTTCCATGTGACCTGACCTGATCTTTGGCCCTCCCCTCAGAATTCAACCTGACCGGACCGCCTCCCTGTCTCCCACCATAGACCTGACTACTGACCTCCCTCTCCCAACATCCCTACCTGAAGGTACTGACCTGATCCCTTCCCTGGAGAGTAGCTAGCACAACTCCCACCTCAACAATCCTGGTAGTCTAGTGGCACCCATCTGACCCTCCCATCACACTCCGATCCCAACATTTATAAAAAGATCATCACTGGTGGCCCAGTTTATCCCCTTCACCACCCCTCACACCGCAAAACTGCGTCACCTCTAGGGATCAGGCACCACCATTTTGGATCCTGGCAGCACTGGAGGCAGGAGCAAGTGGGCATCGCTCCTGCCTGACCAGATTTGAGGTGTGAGGGGTGGCCTATTAAGCCTATTAAGCCTATTAAGCCTAAATAAACATAAACTACCACCAGCTAAACAAGATGGTATTCTTATCCAGGTGGCCCTTGGACAATAACCTTACCATCACCAAAAGCACAAAATAGTTCACCAGTCTTTTCTTGGCATCTGACTTTTGAACAGTTCCTGTGCATCCACAGGATCAGCAAGAGCTGGATTTTACCTTAGTTAGAAGTTGTATACATGGAGATCACCCTAAAGTTTTCTCAGTTCTCTAGCTGTGTTCAAAATCTTTCTACACAAGCCTCTTCCAGATGTGGAGATTTTAGGTATTCTGGTATATGTGGACAACATTTTGATTAAAAGTACCACTTTTCTGGACTATCTGGCTGAAATGGAACATGTTTTCCAACAATTGAAGGCAGCAGGCACAAAACTAACACTACCTAAAGGACAGTAGTGCTGAAAGTCTGTCAACTACTTAGGGTACCAGATTTCTGCTGAGGGATCAGATCCTCAAAAGAAAAGAGTCATAGCATTGCAACAGCATAAAAGACCTGGCAGTCTTACTGAACTATACTCATTTTGGGGGATATGCATCTATTCTCGACACTTTGTGCATCAGTATGCTGAGATAACCCAACCCCTGGTTAAACATTTGAAGAAAAATGAGCCTGCAAGGGGCAATGCAGGACCTGAAGGATGCCTTGAGTCACTCTCCATGCCAGTGCCTTGGGGTCTCCGTGCCAGTGTTAATGCTACTATGTCTCTCTCCTGGTGCTTTGGGGTTCTTCTTGCTGATGTTGGTGTTGCTCTATCCCTCTCCTGGTACCTCAGGGACTCCCTACCAATTTTGGTGCTGCATTATCCCTCTACCAGTTCTCTGGAGTGTTTCTGCCTCTTTTGGTGCTTCTTTGCCTGCTCTTGATGTCTTGGGATCTTCCTGCTAATGTTGTTGCTGCTTTACTCCTCTCCTGGTGCCTGAACTGGAAAGAAATGGCTCACTGGGAGACCTGTATGGAGCAGGTTGCAGTAGTCTAAGGGGGAGGTGATAACAGTATGGATAAGGGTTTCAGTAGTGTGTTCAGAAAATATTATAGAGAAAAAAAAAAACCTAGATTTTAGTAGAATGTTACATAACTGTAGAGAGTTTGGCTACCCACCTAGCCCACTATCTACCCACTTTGATCAGTTCTGCTCAGATCGGCTTTGTACAAACACACCAGTCAGTCTTAAATGATCACATAGTAACATAGTAACATAGTGGATGACGGCAGAAAAAAAGACCTGCACGGTCCATCCGTCTGCCCAACAAGATAAACTCACATGTGCTACTTTTTGTGTATACTTTACCTTGATTTGTACCTGTCCTTTTCAGGGCACAGACCGTATAGTCTGCCCAGCACTATCCCCACCTCCCAACCACCAGCCCCGCCTCCCACCACCGGCTCTGGCACAGACCGGATAAGTCTGCCCAGCACCATCTCCGTCTCCCGCCACCGGCTCTGCCACCCATCTCAGCTAAGCTCCTTAGGATCCATTTCTTCTGAACAGGATTCCTTTATGTTTAGCCCACGCATGTTTGAATTCCGTTACTGTTTTGTTTCCACCACCTCCCGTGGGAGGGCATTCCAAGCATCCACTACTCTCTCTGTGAAAAAATACTTCCTGACATTTTCTTGAGTCTGCCCCCCTTCAATCTCATTTCATGTCGCCTCGTCGTTCTAAACCGCCTTCGCATCTCCGGAAAAGGTTCGTTTGCAGATTAATACCTTTCAAATATTTGAACGTCTGTATCATATCACCCCTGTTTCTCCTTTCCTCCAGAGTAGACATGTTCAGGTCCGCAAGTCTCTCCTCATACGTCTTGTAACGCAAATCCCATACCATTCTCGTAGCTTTTCTTTGCACCGCTTCAATTCTTTTTACATCCTTAACAAGATACGGCCTGCAAAACTGAACACATACTCCAGGTGGGGCCTGACCAACGACTTATACAGGGGCATCAATAACCCCCTTTCTTCTGCTGGTCACACCTCTCTCTATACAGCCTAACAACCTTCTAGCTAGGGCCACCGCCTTGTCATACTGTTTCATCGCCTTCAATCCTCAGATACTATCACCCCAGATCCCGCTCCCCATCCGTACCTATCAGACTCTCCCTGCAGGTGCTTCTACTACACTGGTGCTGCTTGTGAGTTTAGATGCTGCCAAAGCTTTCGATCAAGTTCAGTGGCAATATCTTTTACAGGTTTTGTCCTGAGTAGGCATTCAGGGGTGGTTTTACCGGGCAATTCAAATGCTTTATAATGTGCCACAGGTGCAACTGCTTAGTAATGGAGACCGTACATCTCTCTCTTCTCAATTTATATAGGCACGAGACAGGGCTGCCCTCTTTCGCCCCTGCTCTTTGTCTTAGCTTTAAAGCCACTTCCTTGAGTCATTAATACCACTCCCCAAATAATAGGGCTGGACTTGTGTGGAAATCAGATTAAGGCCTTAGCTTAAGCTGATGACATTATAGTGTTTTTAACTCATCCACAAAAGGCATTATCGCCTTTGTTGGACCTGGTCAGTCATTTTGGGAACAAACTTTTCAGGCTTTCCACTTAGTTATGCTAAATTCAAGGCTTTGCCTCTCCCTTTACAAGTGCAGAGGGACTGGTTGTGACCCTTCCCTCTCATCTGGGAGGACTCTCAAGTAGGGTTACCATATGGCTCCAGAAAAAGGAGGACACATTGATCCAGTTTCGGGTTTTGCTTCCATTGAAAGCAATGGAAGTAAAACCCAGACTGGCTCAATCTGTCCTCCTTTTTCTGGAGCCGTATGGTAACCCTACTCTCAAGTGCAGTATTTAGGGGTTTGCCTTCCTGAGGATTTAACTGAGTTGTATTGCATTAATGTTAAATCTTTGTTAGATAACACCATGCTGAAGTTGTACCTCTGGAAGTTCTATCCCCTATCCTTGTGGGGCTGCATATATATTTTTAACATGATATCGGCACCTCAATGGCTATATACTTTTCAGATGTTGCCTCTGTTTCTTCAACGTAGAGAAGAGCAACAATTGAGATGGCTCTTACAGAATTATTTATGGTTGGGGAAAAAACCACGCCTCCTGCTGGCTATCATTCACACTGCGAAGGCCCATGGAGGTATGGGATTAATTAACATATGATATTTGACTGTGATCAGTGGCATGTGACAAATTAATGATTGTTTTTGGGAATTGAACAATTTTCGCTTACATCTTTAGAAGCTAAACTGCATCTAGGGGTGTACTTCAGCCATATTTTGCATATGTCTAGTAAGCTCCCTCGTGGGGTTTTTCATCAACACACTTACTTTGGGCCTCTCGGAGGTCCTGAGGTGGGTTTTGTCACAGATTTCAATTTTCACCTAAAGTAATGCCATACCTACTATATGTGATACTCCATCTTTTCTGCCTTGACTTGGCAATGGTATCTCCACAATATGGGCTTGACAGGGCCTAGTGGTATCTTGCCCAGGTGGTTATGGAAGAGGGGACGCTGAAGCCTTTTGCCACCTTACAGTCAGGAGTTCCAGCTTCCAGCTTCACATTTCTTTGGATATTTCCAACTTCAACATTACCTTGCATCATTGCAATGGACTGACCTAACAGTGGACATCAAAGAAATCTTGTCCAAAGAGTTTACTTTGGGCTCACAGCAATCGGTACCATTAACTTATCACCACTGCTTTTTACAAGATACTACTCCTGATCTGGATTACAGTTCTTTCTTGGAGAAGTGATCTGGAGATCTTCAATGTATGCTTTCTACAGATCAATTTCAGCGCTTTGTTCATACACAAGAGGCAGGAATCTGTGCTGCTTCAGGAACTTCTGTATAAATTTGCCTTGAGACTTCACATCTCACTTCACTAAATATATAAGTCTCATTTGACCGCCCAGAACATTTGTATTAAATGTGGCAGGACTTTAGCAACCATAGGTCACATGTTTTGGTCATGTTCCTCAGCTAGTAGTTTTTGGAGGGCTATATTGGCTGCTTTTCAGACTTACTGGGATTGCTTGGTTACTTATAATGTAACCTAGGGAATGAAAAGAGGGGAAAATATAAAGATTTTTTTTCTCTGCTTACCTGGGGGGCCCATGTTCTGGAGGATTTGGGGGCCATTTTTGGTGGCCGTTTTGGTCGATGGCTGGGCAGCAGAGGCATTAGGTGCCAGTCCTAGGGGTTGTGGCCGGTTGGGGCTGGTTCGTGGGCCCGTTTCAGAGGTGGGAGCGCTGAAGGAGTGTCCAGGGAGGTCCGAGGTTTCAGGGTTTGTTTTGGGGCTTTGGAGGTGCGCTGGAAAGGAGTGCTGCAGGAGGCAGCACTAAGGGAGCCAGCGACGCTGTTCGAGGATGATTTTAGGCCTGCTCTTGTGTGCAGAGCTGGCCGCCGAGTCTGGGGGTTTCGGGTGCCATGAGAGAAGGAGCAGGGGCTGAGAAGCCGAAGAAATGGCTGGCATGGGGGGGAGAAGAGAGAGGCGCCGCGATTTTCAGGGTCCTTGGGCCTGGCAAGGTGAACCAGGCGGGGCAGGATGGACCGCTGCCAGTTTTGTCTTGGTGGAGCCGGTGTAGGGGGGGCCGGAAGGGAGGAGGAAAGCTGCGAGGGGCAGCGTTGGGTTTTCCGGACTCCCAGGGACGATTGGGCACGTCCCCGGGAGTGAAGTGGCAGTGTCGGCAGGCCTCACTTGGGCTGAGTTCGGAGGGCGGCGAACGAGGAGCAGACCAGGCAACGGGGGAGCCGCTGCTGAGAGTGAGGGCGGGGCAGGAAGGCCCAGCATTCCGGGACTCTTCGGACCCATTTGTGGGTCGAAAGGAAGAAAGCAGCGTGTTCGGGCGTCCACCGTGATTGAGCGTAGGCGCCGAAGTCAAGCAGGGCTCAGGGCTGAGAAGAAAGAAGATGGCGGCAGAAAGAGGAAGACGTGCGGGCACGCTCCCAAGAGGCGCGCGCCTCATGCACTAATCGGGAGCGCGCACCAACTCGTTTTGTCGGGAGCTCCGGTGAGGCCTAGAAGCCTGGGCCTCAATTTTAAACTGGAGCTCCAGACAAAATGGCATTTTTCAGGGCATTTTTATTTTTAGCTCTGTTTTGAAAATTAGAGCAGCAGGACCGGATCCAAGGGAAGCCATCGCGACAGGAGAAATTCTGGAAAACAGGTAAGGGGTGTTTAACCCAAAATTTTAATTAGTTTTTTTTTAATTGTATAAGTTGCGTTTTTTATTTCTAAAAAATTCAGGGATTAAAGTTTTTCAAATTATTTTTGCATATTTGAGTTTGGGGAATTTTTTGGGATTTTTCAGGTGGGTTAGTTTTTGAATTTTAATATTTTAGGGGGTCTTTTGGAGGGGGTCTGTTTTAAAGGGGTTAATAAAGGGTTAAATTTTTTTATTCGACATAGCAGGTAGAGGGGAAGCTAATTGAATTTTTGATATACATTTTAATTAGTTTCGGGGTTTTAGGGAGGTTTTAGGGGTGAAAATTTCGGGGCAGGTATTAAAAATGGTTAAATTTGAAAAATAAATTCATAAGTCAGGTGCAGGGGTAGTGCTTTCTGGTGGGTGTAAATTTGGGACACTTTGGTGGAAATTTTGGGTTTAAATTCTGATTTTTAGTAATTTTCCATTATAGTCTATGGGGAAAATAAAAGTAAAATGGGGTTACAGTTGGGCTTAGCAGAATTCCGAATGTTACTGGAAAAAAATGGAATTCTGAAAATGCATTGGATTGGTTGAGGGGGAGCGGAATTCTAAGTTGGTGTTCCGTTTCCTGGGCGACGGAGTGCTGGCTGTGGTCAGAAGACTACTACTACTACTACTACTTAACATTTCTAGAGCGCTACTAGGGTTACGCAGCGCTGTACAATTTAACAAAGAGAGACAGTCCCTGCTCAAAGAGCTTACAATCTAATAGACAAGTGAACAGTCGGTCCGATAGGGGCAGTCAAATTGGGGCAGTCTGGATTCACTGAACGGTAAGGGTTAGGTGCCGAACGCAGCATTGAAGAGGTGGGCTTTAAGCAAAGACTTGAAGACGGGCAGGGAGGGGGCTTGGCGTAAGGGCTCAGGAAGATTGTTCCAAGCATAGGGTGAGGCGAGGCAGAATGAGCGGAGCCTGGAGTTGGCGGTGGTGGAGAAGGGTACTGAGAGGAGGGATTTATCCTGTGAATGGAGGTTACGGGCGGGAACGTAAGGGGAGATAAGGGTAGAAAGATAGTGAGGGGCAGCAGACTGAGTGCATTAGTAGGTAAGAAGGAGAAGCTTGAATTGAATGCGGTATCTGATCGGAAGCCAGTGAAGAAGAGACTGAAGACAGAGAAGAGAAGGTTGTGTGGTTTGAGTGCTGGCAGAGTTTAGAGAAAAGTGAAGGAGTTGAAAGAAATTTAAGCAATAAAGTTGGGAAAGTGAGTAAGTGTAAGGGTGTGTGAAGGGTAAGTGAGGGAAGCAAGGAAATTGTTGATAATTAATAAAAGTGTCTGTAAAGGTGTGTTTTAAAAGTGTTGGGAAGATTGAATGAGGGTTAACTTACCTGAAAGGGGGGAAATAAGAGTGAAGGAAGGCTGGGACTGCATGATAGTGAATGGGTTCCTGTGAATTTTGGTGTGCCTCCTCTATAGATAGGGAAGCAGTAAAACAGCATAGGCTTTAAAGAAATAGGGTAAATTTAATTCTGTTTCATTTCAGTGTAATTGGCCACAGTATTGATGTTTTAAATTTAATGTCATCCAGAAGGGAATCTCTTTTGGATTTTAGGGAGTGAGGGTTTTATTCCAATTTAAGTACTTTAAGGAGAGGTTTAGGGTGAAGACCAACTGAAAGAGACCAATTACAGAGGAAGATCCGGATTTAGAAGCAGTACCTGTCACGTCCCTTACCTGTGCCGCCCTGCCCGCAGTGATGCCTCGCTCCGCGAGCAGGAGAGAGCGGGGTATCGCTGGCTACGGGCAGCGTGTGCAGGGAATCGTGCTGGCCTCCTGGACGGCGCCGGTTCGCCGCTATTGCGCGGTGGCGGCTGGAGCGCCGGCGCTGCCATAATGGCCGGCGCTCACAAGCTGGAGAGTCTCTTCCGGGCGCGGGGCCCGGGAGCAGGGAGAACGCCCCTTCTGGGCCTGGATTGGCTGGTCGCGGCGGGACTCCGCCCTCTCTCGGTGACCAGCCTATCCAGAGCCCTGGAGCAGGTTGTAGGCTCCACCCCCCGACAGCTGAGGATTGTCTTCCTGATGGAGGGGGCTACTTAAGGACAGAGGCTGGCAGAACTCTTTGCTTCGGCTTCTGCTTGTGTGGTTCCTGAGTTCTGTGTTTGTGGATTACCTGTTTGAACCTGTTTGGACCTGGACTTTGCTTTTGTCTGCCGCCTGCCCTGAACCTTGGATTGGACCTGGACTTTGCTTTTGCCTGCCGCTGCCCTGAACCTTGGATTGGACCTGGACTTTGCTTTTGCCTGCCGCCTGCCCTGAACCTTGGATTGGACCTGGACTTTGCTTTTGCCTGCCGCCTGCCCTGAACCTTGGATTGGACCTGGACTTTGCTTTTGCCTGCCGCTGCCCTGAACCTTGGATTGGACCTGGACTTTGCTTTTGCCTGCCGCCTGCCCTGAACCTTGGATTGGACCTGGACTTTGCTTTTGCCTGCCGCCTGCCCTGAACCTTGGATTGGACCTGGACTTTGCTTTTGCCTACCGCTGCCCTGAACCTTGGATTGGACCTGGACTTTGCTTTTGCCTGCCGCTTGCCCTGAACCTTGGATTGGACCTGGACTTTCTTGCCTTCGCCTGCCCAGAACCTTGGATTGGACCTGGACTTAGCTGTTGCCTGCCGTCGTGCCTTGAAGTTCTGTTTTGACCTGGTGCTGGGCTCTGGCCATCTGTCTGCTGTCCCTCCTGGGTTCCAGTCCTTCCTCCCTGGGGAAGTTCCTGTCCTGATTCTCCAGGTAAGATCAGAACTGTCTGGCTGCCAGACGTGTTTGGCACAGGGGCTCACTGATCGTGGAATAGGCCTGACAGAAAGCCGAAGCCATGAGCTCGCCAGATAAGCCTGATCTGACCGACTTGGCCCAAGCCCTTCAACAACAGCAGGCTCAGCTTAACAGATTGTCTGGGGTACTACAGGATGTGTGCTCTCAGATGTCAGCACAGCGAGGGTCGTCGTCTGGAGCAAGTAGGACGTCTCCATCCCATCCTGCCTTTCGTTTGCCCGAACCTCCCCGATTTGACGGCACACCCTCCGCATGCCGCGGATTCCTGAATCAATGTCAAATGCTCTTTGACATGCAACCTGCCTCCTTCCCTACGGACAAATTAAAGATTACCTACATCATTTCGTTACTCTCCGGTCCTGCCTTGGCCTGGGCTTCACCACTCTGGGAACAACAGGATCCTCTCCTCTCAGAACTAGGAGAATTCCTACGTAGGTTCCGCATGGTATTTGATGTCCCAGGGCGTCCCTCTTCTGCTGCTAGTGAGCTACTACGGATTCAGCAAGGGAACAGCTCGGTTGGAGCCTATGCTATTCAATTCCGCACCCTGGCTGCGGAACTTAAATGGAATCAAGAGGCCCTTACGGCCATTTTCTGGCAAGGCTTGAGTGGGCGTATTAAGGACGAATTAGCCGGCCGTGAGATTCCAAGTACTCTGGACGCCTTAATCGCCCTATGTATCCAGATTGATGTCCGCTTCCAGGAACGGGCACGAGAACAGGGTGCCTCTCGTCCGTCTCGAAGGACCTCTCCTCAAAGACACCGTACGGTCTCCCCTCAGGGGCTGCGGGTCCAGCGGAGGGAGCGGAGGAGCCTATGGTGATTGGCAGACACCGACTATCAGCTGTTGAGCGGGCCCACCGGAGGAGTAATAAATTATGCATGTATTGTGGGAAACCTGGTCATTTTGTGAAGGGATGTCCCAACAAGCCGGGAAATGCTTAGACCCTAGCCTTGTGGAAGGGGTGGTTTTGGGTCAGTCAGGAGCCCTTCCGGACAATTTGATGACTGTACCGATTATCTTACTGTGGCAAGACTTTAGAATAAACACCCTAGCTTTACTGGATTCAGGAGCAGGGGGCAACTTCATTGATGCTAGCCTACTTCAGGGGCTAGGAAGGCCGGTGGTTCCCTGTAAACCAGCTCTGCAGGTGACTTCTATTCATGGCTCTACTCTTCCCCAGCCGATTACTCATCTCACCCTTCCGCTTCGGATGCAGGTGGGCCTTCTTCATCATGAGGAAATACAGTTTCTTATTTTACCTCAAGCCATTCATCCTGTAATTTTAGGTATGCCCTGGCTGCGGCTGCATGCGCCCTGCATAGACTGGCCTTCAGGAGAGATCAGTCAATGGAGTACTCGTTGTTTTGAGACCTGTCTGACACCAGTGCACCCTCCTCCTACTAAGGTGCTAGCTCTGCCTGGAATCCTCCATCCCTGTGAGGCCTGTCTGCCGAAGGAATATGATGAGTTTTCGGATGTCTTTGATGCCCGGGAGGCGGATTCCCTCCCACCCCATCGCCCTTTTGATTGTCCCATTGAATTGTTGCCGGGCACGATGCCTCCTAGAGGAAGATTATATGCCTTGTCCCGGGATGAATCTGCAGCTATGCGGGACTATATTCGGGAGAATCTTCGTAAAGGGTTCATTCGACCTTCTTCTTCTCCTGCCGGGGCAGGTTTTTTTTTTGTCTCCAAAAAGGATGGGTCCTTGCGACCCTGCATTGACTATCGAGGGCTTAACAACATCACGGTCAAGAACCGTTATCCTCTTCCGCTCATTCCGGAGCTTTTTGATCGACTCCAGGGGGCGGTCATTTTTACTAAGTTGGATCTCCGAGGGGCCTACAATTTGATCCGGATTCGCCAGGGGGACGAGTGGAAGACTGCGTTTAATACTCATGAAGGCCACTTTGAGTACCGTGTCATGCCTTTTGGTCTTTGTAACGCTCCGGCTGTGTTTCAAGATTTCATCAACTTCATTTTCCAGGATCTCCTTTATTCTTCAGTCATTGTTTACTTGGACGATATTCTGATCTTCTCCACTTCTCCTCAGGATCATCCCAGGCATGTGCGCACGGTACTTCAACGGCTCCGGGATCACCGACTGTTTGCCAAATTGGAAAGATGTGCATTCCATCAATCCACTATTCCTTTTTTGGGACATATTATCTCTGCTGTTGGATTACAAATGGATCCTGCTAAACTACAGGCTATCCGGGACTGGCCTCTTCCCCAAGGTCTCCGGGCTCTGCAGCGGTTCCTTGGATTTGCTAACTACTACAGACAATTCATTCCCCATTATTCTCTCCTCACAGCTCCTTTAACAGCCCTTACTCGGAGGGGTGCGGATATTCGGCACTGGTCTCCAGCTGCTCTGGACGCCTTTTCTACCTTGAAGGAGGCTTTCTTGTCTGCATCTGTGCTCCGAAGTCCAGATGTCACTAAACCTTTCGTTGTGGAAGTGGATGCCTCTGCTTTGGGGGTGGGGGCCGTACTGTCCCAGACTGCTTCCTCTGGTAAGAGACATCCTTGTTTTTTTTTTTCTAAGAAGTTTTCTCCAGCAGAGCGTAATTATACCATCGGTGACAGAGAGCTGCTGGCTCTGAAGCTCGCCTTTCAGGAATGGCGATACCTGCTGGAGGGGGCGGCTCACCCCATTACGGTCATTACGGATCATAAAAACCTACTTTATTTACAAGATGCCAAACGCTTGAATCCCCGGCAGGCCCGATGGTCCCTGTTTTTTGCGCGTTTTACCTTTCACTTGGTGTTCCGTCCCGCGGAGAAGAATATACAGGCGGATGCTCTTTCCCGAGCTTTTGATGTACCAGAGGAACCTGAGGAGCTCTATCCTATGCTCAATCCTGCTTGCCTTTCCCCTATGGTGGGGGCATCCGCCTACCTTAAGACTCCTGTTCCTGTCCGGTCTCGTCGCAAGGTTCTCCAGTGGGGTCATTCTGCTGCTTTTTCGGGACATTTTGGGTTTCGTAAGACTTTTCATCTTATTTCCCGCTATTTTTGGTGGCCGCACATGGCTCAGGAGATTCGGCAGTTTGTCTCTACATGTCCTACTTGTGCCCGTACCAAGTCTTTGCCAGGCAAGCCCTGGGGGCTTCTTCAACCATTGCCGGTACCCCAGTTACCTTGGCAGGAGGTCTCGATGGACTTTATAACGGATCTTCCTTGCTCCAAGGGCAACACCATCATCTGGGTGGTGGTGGATCGGTTTTCCCGCATGGCGCACTTCGTACCCATGCGGTCCCTGCCATCTGCGGCGGCTCTTGCCTCCCATTTTATCCAGCACATTTTTCGGTTACATGGACTAACCGCACCGCATCATCAGTGATAGAGGTTCTCAATTCACCTCTAGATTTTTGAGATCCTGATGCTCAGGCCCCTTGGAGTTACCAACGCATTTCTCTTCAGCTTACCATCCCCAGACCAACGGCATGGGAGAACGCACTAACCAGACCCTTAAAGCATTTCTCCGGGCCTTTACAAATGATCGTCAAGATAATTGGACTGATCTCCTGCCCTGGGCTGAATTTGCCTACAACAATAGCTTCCATTCTGCTTCTCGGACATCACCCTTCTTTACCGTTTTCGGACGTCCACCCTCGTCTGCCACCTCCGATTCCTTGACTGAAGCCTCGCCACTGATCCGGTCTACTCTTACCACCATTCATGCCACTTGGAGGACGGTTCGTCAGCAGTTGGGGAAGGCGGCCGCACGATATAGCAGTTTGCTGACCGCACATCGAGGTGCCGCTCCCGTATTCCAGCCAGGACAGCGAGTATGGCCTCAGCACCAAGTACCTCAAACTTCGACTTCCTTCCCTTAAATTTGCTCCTCGCTTCATCGGGCCTTTTCTGTGAAGTCTAGAGTGGGGACGGTGGTTTATCGTCTTCACTTACCTGGGAACCTTCGCATTCACAATGCTTTCCATGTATCTCTGCTTAAACCTTTTCGGACTTCCCGCTGGCATCCTGCACCAAGAAGATTCTGGTTCCAGACGCGGACCCTGATCCTGAGTTGAGGTAAAAGAAATTCTTGATTCTAGATTCCAGAGAGGACGATTATTTTATTTGATCTCATGGAAGAACTTTGGGTCCTGAGGATAACTCTTGGGAGCCAGTTGGTAACATCCTGGCCCCTGACTTGTTGCCACGATTTCCACCTCTCGTTACCCTAAAAAACCAGGGCCTAGACGGAGGAGGGGGGCTTACGGGGGGGTACTGTCACGTCCCTTACCTGTGCCGCCCTGCCCGCAGTGATGCCTCGCTCCGCGAGCAGGAGAGAGCGGGGTATCGCTGGCTACTGGGCAGCGTGTGCAGGGAATCGTGCTGGCCTCCTGGACGGCGCCGGTTCGCCGCTATTGCGCGGTGGCGGCTGGAGAGCGCCGGCGCTGCCATAATGGCCGGCGCTCACAAGCTGGAGAGTCTCTTCCAGGCGCGGGGCCCGGGGAGCAGGGAGAACGCCCCTTCTGGGCCTGGATTGGCTGGTCGCCCCTCTCTCGGTGACCAGCCTATCCAGAGCCCTGGAGCGGGTTGCAGGCTCCACCCCCCAGACAGCTGAGGATTGTCTTCCTGATGGAGGGGGCTACTTAAGGACAGAGGCTGGCAGAACTCTTTGCTTCGGCTTCTGCTTGTGTGGTTCCTGAGTTCTGTGTTTTGTGGATTACCTGCTTTGAACCTGTTTGGACCTGGACTTTGCTTTTGTCTGCCGCCTGCCCTGAACCTTGGATTGGACCTGGACTTTGCTTTTGCCTGCCGCTTGCCCTGAACCTTGGATTGGACCTGGGCTTTGCTTTTGCCTGCCGCCTGCCCTGAACCTTGGATTGGACCAGGACTTTGCTTTTGCCTGCCGCTTGCCCTGAACCTTGGATTGGACCAGGACTTTGCTTTTGCCTGCCGCCTGCCCTGAACCTTGGATTGGACCTGGACTTTGCTTTTGCCTACCGCCTGCCCTGAACCTTGGATTGGACCTGGACTTTGCTTTTGCCTGCCGCTTGCCCAGACCTTGGATTGGACCTGGACTTTACTTTACCTGTCGCCTGCCCAGAACCTTGGATTGGACCTGGACTTAGCTGTTGCCTGCCGTCTGCCTTGAAGTTCTGTTTTGACCTGGTGCTGGGCTCTGGCCATCTGTCTGCTGTCCCTTCCTGGGTTCCAGTCCTTCCTCCCTGGGAAGTTCCTGTCCTGATTCTCCAGGTAAGATCAGAACTGTCTGGCTGCCAGACGTGTTTGGCACAGGGGCTCACTGATCGTGGAATAGGCCTGACAGTACCAGGGCCCCTACGCAAGAAAGGCTACCCCGACACATCAGAGAAAAGGAAATCTACTGAAGCTAAGTGACTTTGCGGGACCCAGGGACAGTCCTGAGGGTTTAATTGAACAGGGAAACCTGAAAAAGAAAAGATACTTACCTGATTCCTCCTGGAAAGTGGATAAAAGAGACGATATCTGCAAAAGATAGGAAAATAACACAAAGAATCAAATTCTTACATTTTGAAGAATCTAAAAACTTCAAGTTTAATAAACATTACAATACTGGGGAAAGTCAGGGCGGTGCCAACACGGTAAGCGGGGTAAGCACCGCAGGGGGGTGCCGACCTCTGGAGGGCGCCGCCACGGTGCTTACCCTCGCCGCTTACCACAAGAAGTGCTCACTTTTCTTCCAGGCCCGCCCAGCGCGCCAGCCCCAGCTCCCATTGCCAGCCACTGCTGCTTTTCCTGTTGAGCAGCAGGGCCGGCGCTGCACAAAAAGAAGAAGCACAGTCAGCTGAGCGCTAAAACGACAAAAAATGTTTTTTTAAAAAAGCGCTGCATCACTGACCCTGCTTCGCTCCAGGGGCAGTGACTTAAGAGACGGGAGGAGCCTGCAGAGCCAGCAGCCAATGCCTCAGGCTGCCTGCGGTGCCGCAATTTTTTTAAAACATTTTTTGTCGGACTAGGAGCGCTTCTTCTTTTTGTAGCCGCTTCCCATAAAGCCGGTCAGTGACGACGACAACTCCTGTACTTCAATATTACTGTGCCCGAGGAAGCAACAGTGGAGAGGGGGAGAGTGCCCTCTCTGGCGCTGCATTAACTGCAGGGGTACCTGCGCGTGGCGCCTCTGTGCTGCTTAGGAAATATTAGCCAACATGCTCCTGTAGCCAGGAGCAGGTGGTGAAAACCAATTCTTGCTTGTCTTCACCTCTTCTGCAAGTGAACAATATGAAGTAGACTTCCTATGGGAACTGCTGGTTACCTTCAAATGACTTAAACTACTCACAGTTCAGTTTATAAGGCTTCATGGACCATTGTTCTAACCCAGTATGACTTTGCTTCTGTCCTTATTCTTACTCAGCTGATTGATTACTACCTACTTGTAGAACATAGCCTGTATTCAAATGATTCTCAATCTTTCAGCAACCAAGCTTCAGCTGATGAATTTGTTAATCAGTGTGAAGGTTAGGAACAGTCCTTCTTCCTAGAGACAAAGCTGAGGAACTCTCCTTGCTAGTAACCAAAAGGAAGGAATGCAGAAAATACATAGTCTGAGTGACATGATATTTTTGAAACAGTATTGAGATCTTCTGCTATGGGGATTGGCACCCATAGATATACCTAGCTGCAGGCCTCAAACCTGAGGCAAGATGTGCAAGAAAAGCTTTGCTAATGTACCCTGCCATGGAAAGTCCATCTTCAGAGGTAAGTTGCAGAAAGCTGTTATTCTCATTGAGCAACATAGCCCAATTCTGACTTGACTGTTCTCCAGAAAGTATCAAAAAGTGGTGGACAATGGAGATCCTATTACTCTCATAGGTATAAGTTTCAAGTATGTTAGTATTTATTTATTTATTTATTTACTTACAGATATCTGATATACCACCTGTCACACCACAGCACCAGGGGTATAGCCAGACATCGCGGTGGGAGGGGGCTAGAGCCCGAGGTGGGGGGACGCATTTAGTCTGCTGCCCCGCCACCACTGCTGTTCCCCACCCACTGCTGCAGCAAAGTACCTTGGCTGGCAGGGGTCCCCAATCCCCACCAGCCAAAGCCTTCTCCAGTGCCAGTCTCCGGCACCGCCGCATTGCCTGCCCTGTTGTCTGTCTTCATCATGTCCTGGACGCTCGTTTAAGTTAAACTCAATCTCACTAAAATGAGCATGCAGGGCGTGAGGGGGAAGAGAGAGAAGGCAGGCAACTCAGTGGCGCCGGAGACCAGTGCTGGACAAGGCTTCAGCTGGAGGGGGTTGGAGACCACTGCCAGCAAAACCAGGGGCCTGGATGAAATTTGGGGGGGGCCCAGGCCCCATGACCCACCTAGCTACACCACTGCATAGCACTACTAGGCTATTTACAATCACTCCTCCCAAACAAGACAAGGCTGTCACTGTCATTGAAGACTGAAGAGAGTTTTTGACTGCCTCCATGAGAACATAGCATCAGTCCCTGTATTCATTCAAGATGACCTACCTATAGAAGGGAAGCTACATTTTTTTTTTCATACAGATGGCCTCTTATAACCTCAGACAGGTAGGTTCTCAGAATAGTCCAGAAAGGATATTATCTTCTATTAGTGGATCAGCCTCCAAATTGCCCACTGACAGCATCAAAATAGAAAATGACATGGGAACAGAGACTGAGCCCCCAGGGACAGGGTGGGAATGGAGACAGAGCCCATGGGGACAGTAGGGATGGGGACAGAGCCTGCTGCGGGGATGGGGGCATACTTTGTCCTCGTGTCATTCTCTACTTTGAAGGCTGTTAATGAATTGGACAGTCATTTACTTTCGAGTGATGCAGACGATGATGTTTTGATTTTTTGGAAAAACAACCAAAAGTGCTGGCCATAACTGGCAGAATTTGCAGGGGGGATCCTGTGCCTTCCTGCTACCAGCACATCTTCTGAGAAAGCATTTTCTATTGCAGAAAGGACTGTGGAAGATAGGAGAGCTAGACTGAATCCTGAGATTGTTGATGACTTATTATTCATCCATATATTAAAAATCATAACAGTGCATTTTAGGGATATTTCTTCCCCACTAGAGCATACACAGCGGATTGTATTTTGTACACCTGGACATTTTAACAGGGTAGATTAGGGTTCCTTGGAGTAGTGAAGTCAGCTATTGTGGGGGGTTGATGGGTAGAGGGTGGGTGGGGGGTATTATAGTTGCTCATTATTATTATTGTTTTGTTTGTGATTTATAAACAACAGTTGCACAAAAAATATTGTTCCTTTTTATACTTTAATAAAAAGACTTAAGTTTAAAATCATAAGTGTTTGAGGCTTCTGTGGATGGGGACAGAGCCCACAGGGATTGGACAGTGGCGGAGACTGAGCCTGTGAGGATGGGGCAGGGATGGAGACAGAACCGCAGGGATGGGGTAGGGATGGAAACAAACTTTGTCCCCGTGTCATTTTCTACATCAAAATTAAGCTCTCAGCATCAGGAAATACTTACAAAAGAACTCTCTCTTCTCTCTTACAGAACCCATTCGGTAGTGTGGCTTTGTAAAAGAAGCCCTTCATTTCCATTGTGAAGAAAATATGGGAGAGTCAGCAAGTATCAGCTGTTGAGTCACAGAGAGCAGCAGAATCAGAGACTCGGACCAATATGGATATGAAAACAAAGTCACCAGAAAAAATCATTTTATTTTCATTTTAGTGTTTGGAATATGTCCACTTTGAGAATTTACATCTGCTATCTTATTTTGCAATGTATAGCAATTTGTTTTCTAAGAATATTGCTGACAATTCCTGTCAGTGTGGCAAGTGGTAAGCGATCATTTTCACGGTTAAAAATCATAAAAAATTATTTGCAATCAAGTATTTTGCAAGAAAGGCTTGTAAGCCTTGCCATCTTGTGCCACGGGGGGGGGGGGGGGGGCGCCAACTGATAGTCTGCAGGGGGGCACCAGAGACCCTAGGCACGGCCCTGGGGAAAGTGTTAAGAGAATAAAAGAAATTAAAGTGGAGTAATACTTATTATTTTTATTATTTATTATTTATTGCATTTATACCCCACATTTTCCCACCTTTTTGCAGGCTCAATGTGACTTACAGAGTGTTGTAATGATATAGTCATTACATGATTTTAAATACAGTCGATAATAAGCTGAAGGTAAAGAGGGTTTAGATGGAAGGTGTTAGGTAAGGTCATGTGAGAGGTGTTTTTTGATGTACTTGGGTGGTTTAAGGAATAATTTGTTTCATTAAGGATGTTTTTTGTAGGCTTTGTTGAAGAGATGTGTCTTCAAAGCTTTGCGAAAGCTGGTTAGATTATTCATGGTTTTCAAGGCCATGGGTAATGCATTCCAAAACTGTATGCTTTTGTACGCAAAGGTAGTAGCATAGGTCTGTTTGTATTTCATTCCTTTACAGCTGGGGAAGTTCAGATTGAGGAATTTGCGGGCCGATCTTTTGGCGTTTCTGGGCGGTAAGTCCACTAGGTTTAACATATAAAGTGGGGCATCTGCGTGAATGATTTTGTGTACGGTCGTGCAGATCTTGAACTCAATTCGTTCCTTGAGCGGAAGCCAGTGTAGTTTCTCTCTTAGGGACTTCGCACTTTCATATTTAGGTTTTCCAAAAATGAGTCTGGCTGCGGTGTTCTGGGCTGTTTGGAGTTTTTTAATGGTCTGTTCTTTGCAGCCTGCGTACAGAGCATTACAGTAGTCCAAGTGGCTTATCACTAATGACTGTACTAGGGTGCGGAAGATGTTTCTTGGGAAAAAAGGTTTTATTCTTTTGAGTTTCCACATCGATTGGAACATATTTTTTCGTTGTATTCTTCACGTGGGTATCGAGTGTGAGGTTTCGGTCAATAGTAACTCCCAAAATTTTCAGATTTTCTGAGATAGGAAGTGTGCAGTAGGGTGTGGTTATAGTGAGGTAATTGTTTGTGTTATATTGGGAAGTGAGAACTAGACATTGAGTTTTTTCTGCGTTAAGTTTTAGCTGGAATGAGTCTGCCCAAGAGTGCATGATTTGGAAGCTTTGGTTAATCTGATGGAGTGGGATTGGATGAGGTGTGTAAGGGAATTTGTTAAAACACAAAGGGGAAATTAAGTGGGAATTATTACAATTTTAACTGGTCTATATTTATTTAGTATATGCAAAGAAAAGTTTACAAAGAAAGAATATTGTGTAATTCTTAATATCTGTTGTGGTACCAAAGACCGAGTTTCATTATTAAAAGTTTTATAGATTAGAAATCAAATTTTGTGTGACTCCATTTTATATCCCCAAATAAGGGGAACATCCTGAACCTAATTTTAAATTCCTCTCTGGCTTTTAGAAAGCCGGAGACATGGTTAGTTTGATGTTGTCCTCTTCCCACACCGGAGAGCTGAGTTTCTGGGAGCGCTGCCATGACTATTGAGATCCAGCGAACCAGAGCTTAGTAAGTATTATCCATCCTGCTCCGGTGTGAGGGAGGGGTATAGCTACAATAATCCACTTATTTTCTTTGGACAATATATATATACGGCCCTGGTGCCTTTGGGATTTAAAAGATTTATTCAAAAGTCTGTACTATATGATCTCAAGGCAATTTACTGTGCTGGTTAGAGTTCACGGGCCCTACTTTGCAGACCTGGCGTTCATTGTTATTGGTGGCCCTGAAGGTGGAACAGGGTGTTCATTTATTTATTTATTTATTTTATTGCATTTGTATCTCACATTTTCCCACCTATTTGCGGGCTCAGTGTGGCTTACAATACATTGTAAATAATGGAAATGCAGTTTGTTACAATCAGTTATGGATTCCATTGTGAGAAGTTAAGCGAGACAAAGTCAAAGGTGTCGTTAGGGAATAGGTCAAGGAAAAGAACAATGGAACAATGGAAAGAGACAACTGGAAATTGGTAGGGTGATAAAACCTTAGCAAAAGAACATTCGGTATAACATTTTCTGTGAGTGAAGGTTTAAGTGTGATGAGATTACGGGGGATGAGAGTTCAGAAAAGAATGTATTGGTGTATTTCTGGAATAGTGAGTGTGGACTTCATGTCTATTGCTCCTTGCAGTAAATTTTATCGAAGAGATGAGTCTTCAGTAGTTTGCAGAAGTTGGTTAGTTCGTGGATTGTTTTCAAGTTGCGTGGTAGTATATTCCAGAATTGCGTGCTTAAGTAAGAAAAGGTTGATGCGTGCAGCGCCTTGTATTTTATGTCTTTGCAGTTAGGGAAGTGGAGGTTAAGAAAAGTTCGAGATGATCTTTTAGCGTTCCTGGGTGGTAGGTCTATTAAGTCGGACATGTAGGCTGGAGCTTCACCGTGGATAATTTTGTGGACTAATGTGCATATCTTAAAGGTAATGCGTTCCTTAAGTGGGAGCCAGTGCAGCTTCTCTCGTAAGGGTTTAGCACTTTCATATTTTGGTTTTCCGAAGATGAGTCTGGCTGCAGTGTTCTGGGCTGTATGAAGTCTTCTTAGTATTTGCTCTTTACAACCTGCGTATAGTGAATTGCAGTAATCCAGATGGCTGAGGACGAGGGATTGCACTAGGTTGTGGAAGACGGATCTTGGGAAGTATTGTCTTATTCTTTTCAGTTTCCACATGCAATAGAACATCTTTTTGGTTGTGTTGTTTGCATGGGTTTCGAGTGTTAGATGGCGGTCGATAGTGACTCCAAGGATTTTTAAAGTTTCTGAGATTGGAAGGTTTAGTTTTGGTGTGTTTAAGGTGGTATATTCATTCGTTTTGTATTGGGAGGTGAGTATTAGGCATTGAGGTTTTTCCGCGTTTAGTTTCAGTCGAAATGCATCTGCCCAGGTGTTCATGATGTGTAAACTTTGGTTGATTTCATTGGATATTTCTTTGATATCTTGTTTGAACGGGATGTATATTGTTACATCGTTGGCGTATATGTATGGGTTGAGGTTGTGATTTGATAGGAGTTTTGCCAATGGGATCATCATTATGTTGAAGATGGTTGATGAGAGGGGTGATCCTTGCGGTACTCCACATTCAGGTGTCCATGAAGCGGATGTAGTTGAGTTTGATGTAACTTGATATGACCGCAGGGTTAGGAACCCCTTGAACCAGTTTAGGACATTTCCTCCGATGCCGAAGTATTCAAGTATGTGCAATAGAATTCCGTGGTCAACCATATCAAAGGCCCTTGACATGTCGAATTGTAGAAGTATATTGTTGCCGGTTGCGATCATTTGTTTGAATTTAGTTATTAGGGTGATTAGTACTGTTTCTGTGCTGTGGTTCGATCGGAATCCGGATTGGGCATCATGCAGTATTGAGAACTTGTTTAAATAATTTGTAAGTTGTTTTGTTACCATCCCTTCAGTTATTTTGGTTATCAGTGGTATGGATGCTACTGGTCTGTAGTTGGTTATTTCACTTGCGCTTTTCTTTGTATCTTTGGGTATTGGGGTGAGTAAGATTTTTCCTTTTTCCTTTGGGAAGAGTTCGTTTTGTAGCATGAAGTTTACATGGTTCGTTAGGTCTGTTACAAATTGTTGAGGGGCTGATTTCATGAGGTTGTTTGGGCATTTGTCTAGTTTGCAGTAGGATTTAGCAAATTGTTTAAGTGTTTCAGAGAAGAGGTCTTCTGATAGTAATTCGAATTCGGTCCAGGTTCTGTCTGCTGGGTAAATTCCATCTTCTGGGTCTAGACAGTCTAGGAGTGTGGTGTATTCAGTAGTGCTGGCGGGTATTTTAAGTCGTAGTTGTATAATTTTCTCCTTAAAGTATTTCGCAAGGTTGTCGACATCTGGTATGTCTTTGCTGTTGTTTGTAGCTGGTGCGGTGTCTAGCAATTTATTCACAAGGTAGAAGAGTTTGTGTGTGTCTTTGTAGTTGGGTCCTATCATTGTCTTGTAATGTAGTCTTTTAGTCTTTTTTATGGTATATTTGTATTTCCTCCGGAGTAGTTTCCAGGCATTTAGTGTTTGTTCATCTTTCTTTTTGTTCCATGCGCGTTCTAGTTTCCTGACTTGTGTTTTAAGTTTTTTCAGCTCTTCGGTGAACCATGGGTTTGATTTTTTCCTATGCGATGTTCTGGTTTGGATTGGGGCGATTTTGTCTAATGTTGTTGTGCATATATCATCCCATTCTTGGAGGAATTGAGTGGTGTCAGCATTTGTTAACCATTCATTCTGGTAGACCTGTTGCCAGAATGTTGTGGGGTCTATTTTTCCTCTCGTGGTGTATGTTGTTCGTTCATGTTTGTTGATTGTGTTTATGTGTGTTTTTCGCCAGTTGAGGGAGACATATGCTTTATGGTGGTCTGACCATAGTGTAGGTGTCCATCTTTTCTTTTGGTAGGTTATTGCGTTTTTGGTTTGTTAAGTTGTTCATAGGTTGTGCGTGGAGTTGGTGTATTGTGGTTGGCTTGTTATCGATGTTCTTCAGGGTGGGCATTGTGTGTGTGTGAGTGCTGTGCAACTTGTGGGTTATGGTGTTATTGTTGTCTGGGTCGTAGGTCGATGGTCCTGGGCAGCGCCTTTCTGGTTGTCGATGCCTGTATGAGCATGTAGTTGTGTGCTGAACTTTTGAGCTTATTCTGTTCACCTGCACTTCCCACAATAAGATGCTGCTCTGAGAGTGTGAGGGTGGGGAGTTCATGGTTTAGAGTTTTGTATTCTGTTTCATAGTTCTGTCCTGCTGTGGAACAATAAAGATGATTTGAACATAAAAAGTGTGAAAAAGTTTCTTGTCCTGTTTTACAGGAGCAGCAAATATTAGAAGAGCTAAGGCCAGCAAAAAACATTTTTGCAGGATCCATGCAGTTTGGTGATGTGAAAAACAGATTAACTGAGTGAAAGAAGCAGACACAGCAGCTTTCATTGACTGTCTAGAAATTGGACGATTGAGTTGAAAGTAACTCACATTCTGTGTCTGATTCCAAAATTTTCTTTGAATCAGGCTTACCATTAAATTGAATACTAACAGTGTATTTGTATAGAGCAGAGGCAACATGGCCTGAAACAATTATTTAAGGTCATAATAGCAGGTTGAGATTCTAAACAATGTTCAACTGTAACCAATAAAAGTATTAAGATGTACAAAGAATCGTTGTTATAATTTTGGGAAAAATATTATATATGATTTATCAATAACATCTGTAAGTAACCATATATTATTCTCATATAATTTCTTCCATATAAAATTGGACTTTTATCAATTTTTATTTTTGTGTTAGACTATATAAGAATATGCGTTCTAGTTTTCAATGGAATATCAAGTGTTTTGTCTATTTTTTGATACTGTAAAATTGTATTATCTTTTAAAAGTTTTGGAAAAGTTGATGAAATTACATATTTTATAGAAAATGGATGTCATGGCTCTTTTTCTTTAAGTAACAATATTGGTGTATAATTGAAATCCTCATATACTACTACTACTACTTAACATTTCTAAAGCGCTACTAGGGTTACGCAGCACTGTACAATTTAACATGGAAGGACAGTCCCTGCTCAAGGAGCTTACAGTCTAAAAGACAGGTGTACAATCTAAAGACAAGTGTACAGTCAAAAGACAAGTGTAGAGTTAGTCTGATAGGGCATACTATATTTCACGAAAGGTTAGGTGCCGAAAGCAGCATTGAAGAGGTGAGTTTTAAGCAGAGATTTGAAGATGGGTAGGGAGGGTGTTTGGCGTAGGGGTTGAGGAAGATTGTTCCAGGCATAGGGTGAGGCAAGGCAGAATGAGCGGAGCCTGGAGTTGGCAGTGGTGGAGAAGGGAACTGAAAGGAGGGATTTGTCCTCTGAGCGGAGGTTACGGGTGGGAACATAGGGGGAGATGAGGGTAGAGAGGTAGTGAGGAGCTGCAGACCGGGTGCATTTGTAGGTAAGGAGGAGAAGCTTGAATTGTATGCGGTATCTGATCGGAAGCCAGTGAAGTGACTTGAGGAGAAGGGTGATATGAGTAAATCGGTTCTGGCGGAATATAAGACATGCGGCAGCGTTCTGAACGGATTGAAGGGGGGATAGATGGCTAAGTGGGAGGCCGGTGAGGAGTAAGTTGCAGTATAACCATTATAGTCCTTGCTGAAGAAAAAATGCTTTGTGGCATAAATAAATCTCTGGAAATTATATACCAGCAGGTGTTTTCAAAGCAATTTTAGGTGTTTTAGAGGCCCAAAGGAAATGCATCAATAATTTTTCCATTTGACAATAGAATGTTTTGGGAGGTCTGTCTGTGTTTTGTATGGGTATTGTTTGATTTGTGTGTTTGTTGAGTTTATTGTTTTGTTTTTATATTGTGTATATGGTTTTGTATCCCGCTCTGGATAAGAGTGGTTTATAAATGATAATAAATGAAATGAAATGAAATGCCAGCATGTAGTTTTCTGTGAGGTATTCTACTGTAGGAATCCGTAGAAGTCTGACTTGTTCTGTTTTTCCAGCAAGAAGTATATTGGTACTATAGAGTGCTGCCTTTTGATAGGTAGGGTTGTTGGTACTGCAGGTTATTCCTTTCCATCATCAAAAGGTAAAAAGAGACTACATCATTTTCAACTAGGGTTGGCATTTCAAGCGGCAAAATTATGGTCTATGATTTCACCAATATTTAAATCTTCTCAGTCCTATATTCTTTTTAGAAAAAGTTTGAAAACTTTTTTGTTTCAGAAATATGTATCCTATGCTAATCATTGATCTCATTTTTATTATTATTACTATTTTTTATGTCCCTCTTTCCAGTTAAACTGGCTTCTTAAAAATTGTAACCCGCTTAGAACTGCGAGGTAATAGCGGGATAGAAAACCAATTTACCATAATCATTACCATTTGAGTCCTTGACATTAGTGCTGCTTTATTAAGACAGGTTTTTTATATAGGTCTGGAATGTGTTTGATTTTTGCAGGATTTGGTTACTGGAGCTCTATTTCCCTTATGAGAAGTTTGTGAAATAATCATAGAACATACATATATGTGGCATTTTTTTCTTAAGAGATGGCAACCCTAGAGCAGACAGTTGGTTGTAGATGGGCTGTGGAAAGGTGCAACAGTAGGTGTGGCAAGGGTCTTGGGGTAAGGAATGGGGGGCAAAACAAGGGAGGACATGGGCGAGGCAAAGGAGTGTATGGATAAGGGAGGTGTTGAGTATTTTTGTCAAAATGTTGACAACCCTAGCAGTGTTGTTTATTTTTTTCTTCTACATATTTAATCTCTGTGCATTCTTTCCACTATCCCCCTTAATTGGCACCTTCATACTAATCTATGTATGTAATAATGTGAATACATGTTTAAACATTTTCAAAATAAATGCAAAACATAAGATATAGGAAACTACCAAGAAACCCTGAATATTTTTAAAATTTATTTTCAGTAGTTGAAATACCGCAAAATGTCCACCCATGGCAACTATGTGGTTTACCACATACTAAAAGACAAGGAGTGGGAACAGAGACAGGCTCTTCGAAAAAGACCAAAGAAGCAGGATGTAGATAGTAAACTTTAGTTTCGGCACATGGGGTGCCTTCTTCAGAAGCCTTGTTATCTGTGTCAAAAAATCTGGATCCTCAATTTGTGAACTCAAAAAAGTAGTGGTCTTTAAAAAGACCTTTTCTGGTGGTGATGAGTGCTTCCACTTCTGAACGCCGCTATGGAGAGGATTCAGATTTTTCGACACAGATAACAAGACTCCTGAAGAAGGCACCCTGCGTGCTGAAACATGGTACCTTGTTGAGTCATCCTTTATTAAAGTTTACTATCTACATCTAGCATCTCTGGTTTTTTTTGAAGAGACTGATTCTGTTCCCACTCCTTGTCTTTTCATATGATTCTCCATAGGATATTGGTGTTCTTTCCACTCCTGTGGTTTTTGTTACAACATACTAAAACAGAGAGACCAAAAAGAGGAAGAGAAATTAGCAAGGTGAAAGACTGAAGGCTCCACAGAAGAGGAAGACTTTGAGGAGAGATTTACTCTGTGCAAGGGAGGGTGGTTCTTGGTGTAGGGAGGAAGGGAATTCCACAGTTTGGAGCCCAGATAACTGAAGGTGATTTCTTTGGAGATCATGAGATGAAGGGTGAAAAATGAAGGAACAACAAGAAGGTTATCATTGGAAGGGCAGAGCATTCGAGTGGGGACACAAGGAATAAGAAGATTGTGAATACAGGTAACAGCAGAGGGAAGATGACCCTTGAAGACTAGAACAAGGATTTTGAATCTGATGTGAAATGAAACAGGGAGTCATGTTCAGACAGTAGAAGGGAATGAGGTGATCAAAGCGGCTGGCCCAATGACGAACATTGGCAGCAGTTGACTGTACGAGTTGGAGCCGTTTGATGGCATGGAGTGGAAGACCCATTTGACAATCAATGGCAAAGCAAATATAGAATCTGGGAGTAATACAAGAAAAGAGTGAGATACAGAAGAGTGGATGCTTTCCAAAGGCACTATACAAGTCTCAAACAATACACCTTAATTGCTTGAGTTCAGAAACAAAGAAGTATGTTTTTCAACAGGAGCATTTGCTTCACTATACTGATTTTTATGTTTGCCTCAATTAAATGGCTTAGTCTTCTTTGTATGTAATGCAAAAAAAAAATTAGAATTCATAGGGTTCTAAATCGAAAGGGTGATTGTCATTACTATGATTACACTATATGGAGCAGAACAAAAATCTACAGCTATATTCAATTAATATAAGGAACTATTCATCTCAGCATATGAACTCCATTAGAAAACAATAGGCTGCCACAATGAGTTCATACAGGGTCTAAGAAAACACTTAAAGCACCAAGGACTAACATCTCAACTGAAAGTCCTAATGCTACACAATCAAAATATATTTCTTTTTGCACTACAAGTCATTGTGACCGGCTTCTATAATATAGTTGTGTAATCAAATGAAAAAGATTCTCCTTTATTGAAGACCATACATTAAACATTAACATAATGCAATTCAGTTGAAATGAAGCAAGTTATTTTGAGGTCTGTTTTGAGTGGGGGGGGGGGGGGGTGCTGCATAACTTTAAATGAATAAAGTAATCCATTCAAAGATATGCATATTTTCAGCAGAAAATGTTCATGCACAACCACTGAAAATCCATAAATAACTTTAAACAGATTTCTTGTCTTGTTATTTAACATTTGGCACATACATATAAATTATAAGTGATATGTTCAGCTGAGTTTTGCCTCTGAATTTATGCCTTTTTGCTTCCCTTCTCTGGCCTGAACTATGCCTATTTTTAAAATTTATAACTTTGACCAATTTGCAATTTAAATAGCCAAAGATAGGCAGAATTTAAAAAAGCAATTGCACTGCCAGTATAGCTGCTGACTTAAAAAATGAGTGGAGGAGTGGCCTAGTGGTTAGAGCACCAGCCTAGACATCAAGAGGTGGCTGGTTCAATGCCCACTGCTGCTCCTTGTGATCTTGGGCAAGTCACTTAACCCTCCATTGCCTCAAGTACAAAATTGTGAAATTAATTTCATGTGATGACTTAATACAGTAAGAAATGGTATGCATGCCCTTCTGGGGGTTGTAGTTTGGGACGAGCACAGCTGGAGCTGCAATGTACAGACATCCTATATAATAAAACCCACCTCCAATGTTCTGAAGCTGGCAGCGTGGACAAAAAGCTTGAAGCATTTGTGCTACTGCCTCCTGTATCCAACTCCTGATGATGTCTCGCAATACCAGATGCGTCACCAACGACTGTGCCCAATCACAGCACAGCAGCGACGTCTCCACCAATGTATTAAAAAAAAAACCCACCACAACAGCAAACGGCACAAAAAAAACTTCACGTTCACACGAAGAAAGAAAAAGGGAATCACTCTGATAGCTGCACGGCACCGGCAACTAGAAAACCGGCAGCCGCTTCACACCTCAAAGATACTGACAGGTGAACGGCAGAGGACAACGGCAGGCAACAACAGCGGGAGCCGCTTCAGCCTAGAGGAGCCGCCAAAAAAGAAGACGCACTGACAGATGCAAGGCAGCGGCAACAAAGGAAACGACCAGCTGCTTCAGCCCTAGATAGCACTGACAGGTGAACGGCCACGGACAATGCAGGAGGCTGGGATGGGGACAGAGAAAGGAAAAAAAAAAGCAGATTTGTCTCTCTCACAGACACACACACACACACACAGCATGTGGCAAAAAAAAGGTAAACCACAGAAAGCAACATCACACACACACTCTCTGGAGGCTGGGATGGGGATAGAGCAAGGAAAGAACTAGGGAGCTACACGGAAAAAGATGATGCACTGATGTGAGGAGGAAACTGATGGAAAAAAGGGAGAATTGATGTGGAAGGGACTGCCCACACTCTGACTCACACACATATACACTCTTCCACTCACACACAAACACACACACACACACACACACCACGTGGCCAAAACAGGTAAACCACAAAAAGCAAAATCACAAACACTCTTTCTGGAGGCTGGGATGGGGACAGAGGAAGGAAAGAATGGAAAAACAGATTGCGGATTGGGGGAACAGCAGTGATTGATTAGGAGGACGAAGATGGGGACTTGGACATTGGGAGAAAAGGGTGAGCAGGTAGTGAGCTAATGGCAGACAGGATGGGAAGCTATTTGGAAATGGATGATGCACTGAGGATGAGGAAACTAAAAAATATATATATGAATAAAAGAGTAACACAAACTGCTTTGTAAATTCTTTACACTACATCCTAAAAACACAATAACAAAACAACCAACAATACAACAAAACAAAAAATAACAAATGAAATTGCACATAAAAAAACAAAAACAAATGTTCATTACAAACACAATTATAATAAAAACCACTTTCAACACAATCATTGCAAAAAACAAATACCTTGCTAGCGCCCGTTTCATTAGTCTCAGAAATGGGCTTTTTTACTAGTACTTTATAAAACATACTTGTCTATGGAAAGAGTACACACACACACACACATTTAGGTGCTATTAGGGATTATTGTATGGTTCTATTTTTAGAAAGGTACATAAGTGTCTGTGTTGCCTTTATAAAATATTGAACTCCTCAAAATCCTCATTACCTGTGGCTCTAGCCACAAAACAAACAAAAATCACATGAAGAATTTGATTGTATGACTTTAATTTGAATTTGATTGGTTTGAATAAGTCATGTGACAGCAAAAATTTGTTTAACATGCTGACACCATATTGATGGGTACTGCCACTTTAGATAGATTGTGGATGTGTGAGTTTCAATGTGATAGCAAAAACATGCAGAAAAGTAGGCATATTTCACAAGACCATGGTTACACATGTATGTGCCAGTAATAGATGTATCTCTGCCTCCCGGGAAAAACCTAGAAAAGTAGAAAAAACATTTTGGAGATATGCGTGAATATTAGCAAACTACTGCAATGGTATGTGTGCAAATCCCAGTGGGTCATAAAGGTGAGGTAAACACTTTGCAAGTGGGTTCAAATAGGGAAATACATGTATGACCAACCCATATACGTACGTTATCCAGTGGCCACAAGGTTCCCTGGTTGTGGAAAAACCCATGTAGTGCCTGCAAGGAAAAGCATGTACCTGGGTCTGGCGGTGGCCATACACATGCAGTACTAATGGTCTAGTGGCCATACATGTACAAAACTAGCCATACAGTGGCCATAGTCATGCAATGCTAGCCATACAGGAAGAGATTCTATATATTTCACCTAAAAAAAATCGGCTCTGAAATCACTGTCGACTAAGCGCATTCTATCATCGATATCTGGATATAGGCGCTGATTATAGAATATGCTTAGTTGATATCTCAACGCCTAAAACTATGTGCATCCATTTACACCAACAAAAATGTGGTGTAAATCCCAGCACATAGATTTACGTGCTGTGGGCCATATTCTACAGCTACGCATGTAAATTGTGGAATGCCCATTTCCCTGCTCTTAACCACGCCCTTTTTTGCTTGTTAGAAGTTCAGCGCTCTTTGTTACAGAATATACTTAGCGAGTTGTGCACATAAGTTCTAATCAGTGCCAATTAGTGTTCATTATTGCTCGTTAAGATCGGTTATCAACGTTTGTTAAGCCAATTAAGTTACACGTGTTATTATAGAATCCGCACCAATTTTGGCGCGGATCTCTAAGCGAGCTATATAGAATCCAGGAGACAATGCCTTTCGTCCAGCCTCTGGAAGCAGTGACAGATTTTGAGACCTGCTGTCCAAGTGCCATGCCAGGCTAGGCTTTTCCTAGCACTGCTTAGGAGTCAAAAAACAACAAGGCAGTTGGTCTGCCAAATCCAATATGGAAGATAAAACAATGAGGCAGACCTTGTAAAAAACAATATCTTTATTAGTAGATTAAAAGCTCCCAGATACAGGGCCGTGCTGACACGGTAAGCGAGGTAAGCATGGCAGGAGGGCGCCATCCTCTGGGGGGCGCCCCGCCACACCATGCTTACCTCGCCCTCTTCTCCCCAGATCCTTGTCCTTTTTTTTTTGTTTAAATTTACCTCTCCGGCGCGTGGCAGCATAGCGTTAGTGAGGAGGCGGCGCTCCCCCGCCCCGACGTGTCAGTCTCTTCCCTTCGCTTGGTTCCGCCTTCTTCTGACGTCAGAAATGATGTCAGAAGAAGGCGGGACACTAAGCGAACGGAAGAAGACACGTCGGGGCGGGGGAGCGCCACCTCCTTCTCACTAACGCTACGCTGCCGCGCGCCGGAGAGGTAAATTTAAACAAAAAGGAAAAGGATCTGGGGAGAAGAGGGTGGGTAGTGTAGCGATCATTTTCGGGGGGGGTGCGCCGGCGGGGCCAACTGCAGGGGGGCGCCGGACACCCTAGGCACGGCCCTGCCCAGATATTCAACATAAAATGCCCAACATGGCCATGTTTCACCAGTATAAAAATGGCTGCGTCAGGGGCAGTGGGACACCAGCTGATTTAAAACTTCAAAAATAGCCAGGCTGGTGTGGCTGTTAAAACATAGAAAGCTAAATTATGGGAACAGTCTCTCAAAAAAACACTGTGGTTATAACATGGCCATGCCGGGCATTTTATGTTGAATATCTGGGAGCTTTTAATCTACTAATAAAGATACTGTTTTTACAAGGTCTGCCTCATTGTTTTATGTAGCACTGCTTAAGGCAGCCATAAGACACAGTGCAGGACCATTTGCACATGCATCTACAAGACGGGAGAATTAGAGTATATGGCACTAAATGAAGAGGTAGATATAATAGGTATCTCAGAGACCTGGTGGAAGGACAACCAATGGGAGACTGTGCTGCCAAGGTCCAAATGTTTTGTAATTCAATGGCATTTTGTTCCATTTTTATTTCTTCTGTAATCCTCCTTGAGCCCATCTTCGGTAAAGCAGACTACAAACGTCTGGATTAGATCAGATTACAAAAAAAAAAGAAACTCCATGTATAAAGGGAAAGTGTATACTGATAGGGCTAAACTACTATCCACCAGGCCAGAACAAACAGACAGATGAAAATATGTTAACAGAAATTAGGAAAACTAGGAAATTTGACACAGTATAATAATGAGTGATTTCAATTACCACAAATACAGAAAAATTAATTCTGTTGTTAAACTAATTAAGCAAACATTTCAACCAAAATACAAGGGAAGGACATAGTCAAAAATCATCAGAATTCAGAACTTTTTTGATGAAAAACTTCAACATGTCAAGAGAAGTCATCAATCATAGGCTTTTGGCTTATCTCAAAATAGTTGGGGTTTTTGTTATTTTTCAAAAAAGCAGAGTCAAAGAAACACTTAAATAAGAAATTCTAAAATTATATGTGTATCTAAACTTCATGGAGAGAAAAGCTAAGCAAGACAAAAAAAACTCCATTGAAAGTGACACCACATATACTCAATTTTTCTTCTTAAAACAGTTTCAAAGTCATATGCGCAACTATCCTGTGTAATTTAATATATGGTCTCTACATTGAGCGCTATTTGAGCACCATTTGCTGACTCTAACCCTAAGTGTATTGCATTGGGGTGCCTAGACTAAGGTGCCAATTTATTGAATTGCCTTCTATATAAGTGTGTGCACTGTTTAAAATAAGTGTGCAGTATTGAAAATAGTGCACACATGTACAGTAGTGACTATAAAGGGTCATTGATGTTATATACTGCATTTCTGTGGTATAACCAAACAGGATGCTAGGAATTCTTATGAACAGAATCGTGAATAAGACTGAAAATACTATCATGCCTTTGTATCGCTCCTTGAGTATTGCGTTCAGTTCTGGTCACCGTATCTTAAAAAAGACATAGCAGAATTAGAAAAGGTTCGAAGAAGAGTGACTAAAATGATAAAGGGGATAGAAATTCTTTCGTATGAGGAAAGGCTAAATAGATTAGGACTCTTCAGCTTGGAAAAGAGACGGATGAGGGGAGATATGATTGAGGTCTACAAAATCCTGAATGGTGTAGAATGAGTAGAATTAAATCAATTTTTTGCTCGTTAGTATAGGGATCATTTAAGTAAGATTAGGGGGCATTAGTGAGGGTATGGTTATTTTAATTTTGTTAGTTAGTGGTGGCCAGTGTATAAAATTTAAGTGTGGATTAATGTCATTAGTGGGGTGGGGTTGTTAATAGGTAGATAGGGTTTTCCTTCCTTTTGGTTTGTTTAAGTGTGAGGTGTAGGTGACGGTACAAGGGATCCTGAAACCATCTGAAAACATTCATCTTGGGCCCCAACGCAAGACAGATCCTGAGGACAATCGGCCGGTGGTGGTGCAACCAGTGTGGTGACTATATTTCACAAACATAAATTTGCATACTTACCTGAGTTGATCACGGTGCTGAGCTCCTACAAGAGATTAAAAAAATGCACACAAAGTATCATTTTCTTTTAATGACTAAAGATTAAAATTAGAAATTATTAAAGAATTCATTGAATGTTTATAAAGTAAAAGAAGAAAAGAAAGAATACTTATCTGATCTGTTCCTTTTGTAGTGTTCAGAGTTGGCTTCTGTAATAAAAGAAAGAAAAAGAAATTAGTTCACTGTTAGTAGAATATTCTGTTTAAAATTGTATCTGTTATATATAAAATAAATGTTAATTGCATTGTAACATTTGAATTGAGTTCGAGTTTGGGTAATTCAGGTAGAATCCAATTTTAGTTTTCTTTCCCTGTACACTCTTTGAGGGTATACAGCGGGGTTAGTGAGCTTGTATCACCCCCTGTGTTCCCAGGTGTAAACCCCTACCTGGCACGACTAAATTCAACAGGGTTGGGGTGACACATATGCAACGGAACACAGAGGGGGGATAGCAAGAATATATTTTGGATTTAGATGTCATATCAAAAATGCCACTCCACATAAGTTATCAGGATGATTCCATAATAAGCTAGCCGGCCAGCAATCTAAACTACAATTAGATGTAGATAATCTATAAAGCAAGGAACTAATTTGTCCCACACCAACAGGCTTAAATTCAGACCATAGACTATCTACCAGCTGGTCTCTTTCAAGCACAACAGATGGTAATGGAAAACTATTATCTGAGGTACGCGCTGGTTGCAGTGATTTTCTTAGCTGTAAATTGTGTTTGGAAAATAAAACCCAATGCTAACTTATCAGTTTTCGGTTGCCCTTGTTGTCCTGATAAAACATCCAACGATGTAAGATCTTTAAATAATTAAATAGTATTCTCTGGTCTGAACAATTAACTCCAATTAATTCTGAGAAACACTGCTTCTTTGCTACAGACACCTCATATTTGTATAGTGATGTTTGGCATTTCAAAAGTTCCCTATCGGAAGGAGCACCAGACTGCCAAGTTCTTTCTATTCTACGACATTCCAGCTTACGAGAACATAACTGAGAAGAGAACCAAGGAGATGACTAATGTCTGACAGACTTTTTTTCAGCCATTGGGGCAATTAATTCCAAAGTCTCAGAAACTACAGTGTTCCAGCTTGACAAAAGAGAATCAGGGTTATCCATATTATTTACAAGATTAGGAAGAACTTGTCACCGGAATTTTGCCTCATCATTTTTACCCCTACGAGTAAAAAGTCTTATATTTTGATTGTACCTTCTGTTTTGAGAAATTCATGTAAAATATAAAATCCATCAAATAATGGTCAGACCAAGGCACTATGCTATTCTATAACTACCCAGATATCTAATAGCATGTAGTTTGCAGGTGACTGTGTACATTGGTAAAGTCTGAGTGGAGCATGGTCGGCTCTCACACATATGTAGCTTATAGAATACTATGGGGTCAATATATTCAATGCAATTTAACTAGCCAGAAATGGCTCCTGGCCGGTTAAATCACCTGTTTGGGGCTAACCAGTCATTTTCAGTGGCATTTAACCAGTTAATACCGCTGAAAATAACCAGTTAGACCTGAACTCAAACACAGCAATTTTAGGGGTGGTTCAGGGCTGGAGTAAGCACTTGGCCAGTTAAGTGCTGATATTCAGAACTTAACCAGCCAGGTTAACAGCATAAATAGGATTGTATAAAAGCCAGTCCTATTATGCAGTAACCCATATCTGATTAAGGGCCCGTTTACTAAGCTGCGTAGGAGCCTACGCAGGCCCAACGCATGCCAGTTTGGAGTTACCGCCCAGCTACCGTGTAGCCCTTGTGGTAATTTCATTTTTGACGTGCATCTGCTTCGGGCATCTAAAAAAATAAATTTTTATTTTCTGACATGCGTCAGCTACGTGCATCAAGTGGCATTCTATGCGCATATGTCATCACCGCCCATTTAACACGTGAGACCTTACCGCACATCCATATTCAGCAAAAATACCAAAAAGGCATTTTTTTACAGGCGCGCTAAAAAAATGGATCTGCTTGTACCCAAAACCCACGCCTACACTACCGCTGGCCATTTTTCAGCGCACCTTAGTAAAAGGACCCCCTAATTGCTGAACATTGCAATTAATCGGCTACATGTTAGCCAGCTCTGCAAACCCAGAAATTCAATGCCGAAGACCAGACATGACCCGACACTGAATTTCTGGGTTTAGCACCGGCGGCAGTCAGCAGAATGCTGATTGCTACCGGTTGAATATTGGGCCCTATAATTTTATTTAGTTAGTTAAACTATTTATAATCCACATATCTAAAAATCTATGCTTGGATCTCCAGAATCTAGGTGGGAGCATTTACACCAGCTCTATCGCTGGTGTAAGTACTCGTGCCTAACATGATAATGCTTGTATGTACCTGATTACACTGGTATGCTATAAAGGAAAGGAGGCTCCACATAGGTGCCCTCTAGGCACCTAAATACAGGTGCATTGTTAAAGAATTGCCCTCCATGTGTTAACACTGGCTTAAATGTGCTACAGCTGTATATCTTTATCCTTTCTTTGGAATTATTTCTCAGGAGTTGAATTATTTTTGACCCCTGATGCAGGCGTATTGTCGCCGAAACACGGCCCATGTCGGGCCTATTAATAAAGGACTCTTGATTGTCTCATACTTGACGGCCCTTGGTGCTTTTTTTCTTGTCTTCATGTGTGTACTTTGACCCTCTCTTTTCTGCCATCTAACACCTAGTACGACAGCAGAAACAGAAGAACAATCCTCCACAGATCTCAAAGCAGCAGCAGAAACAGCGTAAGTGACACAAAACACAAATTACTCTTAGAGGTGCAAAAGAATACGCTACTGTGGATAAAATTATACTTGACACGGGTCGTGTTTCAGCCAATAGGCCTGCATCAGGAGTCTGTCAAAATATAACTTGAACCATGTGGTATATAAATGAAATTATGCACCAATGAAAAAGTACCATTAGCCAAAGCGAAAACACTTAAAGTGCAGACTCTGGGAACTTCTCAGTACAGTACATTAGAAGACAAACTAACTCTACAAGCACCAATAAGACTTCTAGCTTAAAACATCCATCATTAGTTTTCAACTTACATTTTGACAGACTCCTAATGCAGGCCTATAGTACATCCCTATGTGTTAATGGTATAAGCCTGAATGGAACTTAACACAATAATATAGTAAATGAAATGATGGCAGAAAAAGACCTGCATGGTCCATCCAGTCTGCCCAACAAGATAAACTGATATGTGCTACTTTTTGTGTATACCTTACCTTGATTTGTACCTGTCCTTTTCAGGGCACAGACCAGGGCCATGCCTAGGGTCTCCGGCGCCCCCCTGCAGTTGGCCCCGCCCCGCCCCTGAAAACGATCGCTACACTACCCGCCCTCTTCTCCCAAGATCCTTTTCCTTTTATTTTTGTTTAAATTTACCTCTGTCCGGCGGCAGCGTAGCGTTAGTGAGAAGGAGGCGGCGCTCCCCCGCCCCGACGTGTCAGTCTTCCCTTCGCTCAGTGTCCCGCCTTCTTCTGACGTCATTTCTGATGTCAGAAGAAGGCGGAACTGAGCGAAGGGAAGACTGACACGTCGGGGCAGGGGAGCGCCACCTCCTTCTCACTAACGCTACGCTGCCGCCGGACAGAGGTAAATTTAAACAAAAAAAAAAAGGAAAAGGATCTGGGGAGAAGAGGGCGAGGTAAGATTGGTGTGGCCGGGCGCCCCCCAGAGGATGGCGCCCTCCTGCCATGCTTACCTCACTTACCATGTTGGCACGGCCCTGGCACAGACTGTGTAAGTCTGCCCAGCACTATCCCCACCTCCCAACCACCAGCCCCGCCTCCCACCACAGGCTCTGGCACAGACCGTATAAGTCTGCCCAGCACTATCCCCGCCTCCCAACCACCAGCCCCGCCTCCCACCACAGGCTCTGGCACAGACCGTATAAGTCTGCCCAGCACTATCCCCGCCTCCCGCCACCGGCTCTGCAACCCACTCTCGGCTAATCTCCTTAGGATCCATTCCTTCTGAACAGGATTCCTTTATGGATGTCATTTTTAGAAAGGTTTGGCAGCATTTATATGTATGAAAAGTTAGTTTACACATGTAAATAAGCAATGTATTACATGTATATCCTTAGCATGTACAGATTTCAAAGGGGCACAGTATGGACAGATATTCAAAATATACAGGTATATCCCATTTTACAAGCAGATTACACATGTATTTTTAAAACGTTCCCCTTCAGCATTCATACTTCCTCCAAATCCTGTCCAAGCATGAGCTAAAAGCTCACCTGAGGACTAGGGGGGAGGGGGGCGGGTCTTTTACTAAAGCTTAGCTTGAGTTGTCTGCCGCAGGGCCCATTTTATTCCTATGGGCCATGCTGCAGATAACTCGAGCTAAGCTGTAGTAAAAGGCCCCCTGAGTGTGATGAGGGCACAATTGTGCTTATTCATCTAGCCTTAAAAAAACACCTCAAAATGCAAAAAAGTTGAGGTTTAAAGCTTGGCTTCTCAATTGACTTCCCTCATACATACAATTTTATCAGGTCCATAGTTACATGTGTAAATTTCAAAATCAGCACTTGCACATTAAACACCCTGAATGAAGCTGCTCTAGAGGCTTCATAGTAAAGTCTCTTCATATCAAGAATATTCTCAGTGTGTGCAACATGTTTGGATGTGATCCGAGGAAACCCTTGTTGAACAAGATCCTAATTACAAAAGGATTAAAAATTAAAATATGTCTCTTAGTTACTCTTGCAGAGGCTTTTTGTTGCAGAAATAAATGGGATAAACACAAGTCCTACAATCTGTGCAGAGAAGGGTAATTACTGGCTAAAATATTTCTCTAACACTTCAAATAGGCTGTAAAATTTACCTCTCCCAATCTCATGTAAATGGGTTTTAGAACAGCAGTATGACTATTGATTTTTTGGTATTCATTGCTTCTCTTTTTAAAATTATGGGTAAAAAGGGGAAATCATAGGTTAATATACAGTCTTTGGCTTGTCACTCTGACATAACATCCTTCTTCATATTTTTTGTATTGAGTAATATACACTGCATTTGAAGATGAGCATGTGCAGGATCCCCTTTTTCCCATATGAGTGACTGTGGGGGTCCTGTGATATATGTTGGCACAATTTGCAGCTTGGTGTATTGCAAGGATGTGTGCCATTCTCTTTTTCAGTTTCTCCTGGGAGCCTGCTTTTCACTAATTTTTGTTTCAGATTAGGTGGTTGTCAGAAGGCCAACACAGATGGAGCTGCAGGTTTTGAATCCTCTTTGTTTTGGTGGTCCACTATTAACAAAAATGTTGATTGGATTAACTACATTTATTATAACCAACAGCGTTTTATTAATTACACCAAAAATGCAGTTAAAGGTATCGCTGCCCAACTGGATGCCACAAGCCAGATGGCTTGGGAGAACCGCATGGTCCTTGATATGATAGTGGCGAAAGAAGGCAGAGTTTGTATTATGTTAAAATGATAATGTTGTACATTTATTCCTAATAACACTGCACCTGATGGGACTATAACTAAGGCCTTGCAAGGACTTACTACCTTAGCTGATGAGCTTGCTGAGAATTCTGGTATAGACACCCATATGCTGCAGCCAGTGTTTACCTTAGTCTGGCTGCTGCCACAATTGGATATTGACCCAATTCACAGTTTGGAAAGTAGGTGTATTTGAAGTACTTTTTCATTTGCGCTGGCTACCCCAAGACTAGTGAACATGACTGTGAATGGAAATCCTTCCATATTGTGAAGCTGGAACACAAAGGATGCACCGAGTTGTGCCCTGTGAGAGGGGAAGCATTTGGTAGAGAATTCATAAGACCATCTCCTTGGGGAAACTTGGGATAAGCCATACGGTTTACTTCACGTCTGAGTAATAATGCTAAAGCCAGAGTAAGGTAATCAATTATTTATTTTATGAAGCATGAAATAAGATTTTGAAACTGTGTATTGGAACTGGTGCTATTTAACATATTTATAAATAATCTGGAAATTGGAACGTCAAGTGGGGTGATTAAATTTGCAGATGACACAAAACTATTCAAAGTTGTTAAAACACATACAGATTGTGAAAAATTGCAGGAAGGCCTTAGGAAATTGAAACGCCTAGCATCCAAATGGCAGATGAAATTTAATGTGGACAAATGCAAAGTGATGCACATTAGGAAGAACAATCCAAATCATAGTTACCTGATGCCAGGATCCACCTTGGGAGTCAGCACCCAAGAAAACGTTCTAGGCATCATTGTAGACAATATGCTGAAATCTTCTGCCCAGTGAGTGGCAGCAGACAAAAAAAGCAAACAGGATGCTAGGAATTATTAGGAAAGTGATAGCAAATAAAACCAAGAATACTATAATGCCTCAGTATCGCTCTATGGTGTGACCTCTCCTTGAGTATTGTGTTCAGTTCTGGTTGAAGTATCTAAAAACAGATAAGCAGAATTAGAAAAGGTTCAAAGAAGAGTGACCAAAATGATAAAGGGGATGAAACTCCTCTTATATGAAGAAAGGCTAATGAGGTTAGGGCTCTTCAGCTTGTAAAAGTGATGGTTGAGTGGAGATATGATTGAGTCTACAAAATCCTGAGTGGTGTAGAACAGGTAAAAGTGAATCAATGTTTTACTCTTTCAAAATGTACAAAGACTAGGGGACACTCAATGAAGTTACATGGAAATACTTTTAAAACAAATATGAGGAAATATTTTTTCATTCAATAGTTAAGCCCTGGAACTCGTTTCCAGAAGATGTGGTAACAGTGGTTAGCATATCTGGCAAAAGGTTTGGACATGCTCCTGGAGGAAAGTTCACACACAGGTCTACTATTCCAAAAAGTTCTCTAGATGATCTCTTGATGTAAAGATTGCATTTATCTATCTGCATGTCTGTCTATAACCTAAGAACTTTAAAATCTAAGCTTGTGTAAGCCCTTGAAGGCCAGATTTAGAAACCTGAAAGCTAGATTCACTCCTTCCCTTCTAACTGCTTTTTGATGTGACCAGATTTTTTACTTCCCTCGTACCTGCTTTTCCCAGAGCTGGACTTTTTTTTTCTCTTGTGCCCTTTCATCCTAGGAACTGTACTGTCTTTACTGTAGTACTTCAAACTCAGTCATTCACAGCAGATGACCCATTGACTTCCTTTCTACTTATCTCAGCAACTGAATCTTGATTGTTAAGGCTCATCTGCTCTACCTACAAAGTCAAGGCCCTTCCATTTCCTGCATGCCTAGCATTCAGGACTCCTGACCTTCTTGCTTTTTTTTTTTAATATATAATTATTATTATTTTAACTGTTCAACACTTTCTTTTGGAGAAAGAAAACATCTTAACAAATTGCACTACAAACAGTTTGGCACTGGTTTTCATGAAGAAGCTTGTCAGTACACTGAAATTTACAACAGCCGTTTCAGTCACCTAGAAAAAGATATAAGTTTCAGTAAAATCCTAAAATAGAGTATGATGTCAAATTTGGTATTTGCATAAGAAATATTCTATAACAGATGGAAAGGTTAGAAAAGACCATTTATTTTCATCATGTTTTTCAAAGAAGTGTTAGCAATGCTACCTTCATCAACTGCAAAATATGTCAAAATTCGAATAAGATTTCAGTTATGTATCTATTGCCCAGATGCGTTGTAATATATAAGATATGTCTTAGGAAATACTTTATGAATTTTAAACATTTATGTTTAAAGTCTTCTAATCTTGATCTTAAGAAAATGCAGGACTATGTGGCTATATTTTAAAATAATTTGCAAGTGTTACTTTCCTGTATGCAGTAGCCCCCTTTCCCCAGACCACAACAAGTTTAATGCAATGAAATTATATATTTTCCTCTGAAATATAAATGTCAGTGAGGTGTTGAATATTAATTGAGTGTTCTACTGAGACAGCCTATTAACATTTTTTATGCTTTCAAGTTATGAATAAAGATTTTTTTTCAGACCTAAGCATGCATTCCTGAGTGTAGTTGAGCAAAGCCAAGGCTCATGAGCTATATAATCAAAGTTGCATGTAACTTATGCACATCTATAAGGTCTTTTCACTATTTGCTGTTAACACAACAGAAAACATGAGGCAGTTAATACCACCTAAATAGGTATTTCTACCTGCATTCCCTATTACTGTGGGGCTGACTAGTGAGGACAATCCTCCATTACATAATTCTGAACAGAAACTTCCTGGAGTAGGGACCCAGAATGCTCCTCAGTTTTGGAAAAGGAGAGACCCATTTTGGTGTCCTGTTACTCATGGTAATAGCATAAGAACAGTAATGCGATAACACACGGTAACTCTAGCTGTTAATATTGAATAACAAAAGATGATAGCTTGTTGCAGCCAGCTTTTCTGTTTACTTTCAAGTGTTAAAAAACTGTCAAAAACCACAAAAAGGCGGAAGATGAACCAAAACAGACCAGAAAAACCATAGGGAGTAAGAGCACCAGAAAAGTTTAATAGGACCCTACACGGTCCGTGTTTCGGCCAACAGGCCTTCCTCAGGGGTCCTGAATCTGACCTTTACAGGTGCACCTCCGAGATACTCATAAAACAAAAAGCTAGCATACGCGCTTTTGTCCACTATTAGACAGCACTAGCGGGTGGATGCTGATCATTTTGAGCCCTAGCACTCTTGTGATGGTCTCAAGTTTTATTGGACATTTAGCTTTTTGTTTTATGAGTATCTCGGAGGTGCACCTGTAAACGTCAGATTCAGGACCCCTGAGGAAGGCCTGTTGGCTGAAACACGGACCGTGTAGGGTCCTATTAAACTTTTCTGGTGCTCTTACTCCCTGTGGTTTTTCTGGTCTGTTTTGGTTCATCTTCCACCTTTTTTGTGGTTTGTGTCTTACTTTACGGGAGATTTGGACCTTCCTTTTGTTTGTTTAAAAAAACTGTCAAAGTCATTCTCATAGCATCTTGGCTGCAGCAGTCCTCTTGTTTAAAAACTTACACCAACATCAAGAAAGAATAAATTTAGAGGTCCTTTTACTAAGGTGCGCTGAAAAATGTCCTGCGCTAGTGTAGACACGTGTTTTGGGTGCACGCGGATCCATTTTTCAGTGCGCCTGTAAATAAAAGGCCTTTTTAAAATTTTGCAGAAAATGGATGTGCGGAAAAATAAACATTGGCACGTGTCCATTTTGGGCCTGAGACCTTACCGCCACCCATTCACTTAGCAGTAAGGTCTCACGCGTTAACCGCATGGTAATTGTCTACGCACGTATAATGCCAATTACCACCTGGTTACCGCTGCACGCCGGAAAATAAAAATTATTTTCCATCACGCATAGCGGACGTGTTAAAAAAATTAAATTACCGCCCGGGCCATGCGGTAGCCGGGCAGTAACTCTGAATTGACGTGCATTTTAATCAGGTGAGAGTCATATTCTGCATCTGCAACTGAGGTGAAGGATTCTCCTGGCACGTGGTGTCTTGTCTATGAATCTATAACAGTCGATCTTGTTCCAGTTTCCCAGTAACAGGTATATTGGTGCTCTAATGTATTTCAGTAGCATAATTAAATGAAATAACTACTTCTGAAAATTGCAGGTACGGCAGCCTTGTCACCATCTTATCACCATGCATTCTCCCTGTCCCCCATCCACTCAACCCTCCCTGTCTCTCACCTAACCTGCCCCACCCTCACCCTGTTAGACTGTCACTGAAATGCTTTGATGTTTCACTTACATATACTTACATCAAACATCACTTACATATACTGTCATCTATCAACTTTTGCCTATTTCTGATCTGACGAAGAAGGGCTGCCTTCGAAAGCTAATCAAAAAATGTATTAAGTTAGTCCAATAAAAATGCATTCTTGTAAGAAGTCTGTGATGGATGTGCTTTCTGAATGTTTGATCTTGTGTTTGCTATTTTGTGTTTAAAATGTTGTGCAAGCTCATCTGCGGTTGGTGGTGTTTCATTTGATGCCAGTACCTCTTGAGTTTTCATTAGTTTGTTCATGAAGTCAGATATTTTTTTTTCGTATTGTCTGTTCTGGGTTCGTATATGTGCTATAATATTCTGCTTTGGCTTTATGTTGTTTGTTTATGTTCTTATGGCTTTTTTCCATGTTGTTTTGTTTATGTCTGTTTTATTTTTGGCCCATGTTCTTTCAAGTTTCCTACACAGCTTTTCATGTGTAATAGCTCATCATTAAACCAGGGACGTGGTTGTTTTTTATTTCTTGTTTTTGTTTTGAGTGGTGCTATCTTGTTTAGTGTGCTTTTGTTTGCTTCGTCCCATTTTCTCATGGATTGTATGTCCTTGGGTGAGACGTTTCCGTTTTCATTTATTGTTGTCCAGAAGATACTGTTGTCCACCTTCCCTCTGGTTGTGACTGTGTATGATGTTGGTTCTCTGTTCTTGCTGTTCTTTTCCCATTGTAATATAAAAGTAAGATTGCTGTGGTCTGACCATAATAATTCTTCCCATTTGTGTTTTTCTAATATGTGGTTGTTGTTTGCTGAGAATCTGTAACGTAGTATATCTAGTAGGTAGCCTTTTGTGTGGGATGAGGTGCCTTGAACTGTATTGAAGTTCCATTGGTTTAGGAAGTTCATAAGGATTCTGGTGTTGGTGTCATTTTGTTTTTCTAGGTGCAGATTGATATCTCCTAGTAGTAGTTGAAATTCTTGGGACTCCCTTTGTCCCTACTTTCTCCTTCTCAGGCTGTATTATCTAGCACCTCTTCTCCCTTTCCTCTTTCGGTTCCTCTGCAGGTTGTGGTGGTAGACAGGTTCTCCATAACTGTACTCCCCTGAAACTGTCCAGCAGCTTTTCTTGCTCTGAGGCTGGTTCTGAAGAGTTATGCTAGCCCTTGCTCTCAGTAAAATACAGGCCAATGGCTCATAATAAGAGCTAGGCTTCTTAAAAATCAGAGATCACCTTTGACACAGTTACATTTCACTGTGGCAAGTGCTGAACTGGCAAGGGTGGGGAATCTACTCTATAAACAATCCTGAGATTGGCACCTGCAAGACGTCATAAGCAAGAGTTGCTATGGTTACATAGAGATAGTGCTGGGTCAGCTGCACCCCGGGTGAGAACATCCAAAGGGGGGCTACAGGAAGGTTTGGGAACATATGAAGTCATTCTGATCAACTGATAAGGACTAGGAGCCCTGTTGAGACAGCTGGGGTCCATTGAAATGAATAGGGCCAAAATTGTATATAAGCAGCAGTTTGAGGAGTATTAGTGCAGACGAGACGAGGCGAGACGAGACGAGAAGGAGATGAGAGGAGAAGACGAACAGAGAAGGGAGACTCCAGAAGGCTAGAGAGAGAGGACGTGCCATGATATGCGGTTCCATTATGTGAATGCTTAACCTACCTGTATTACCATTGGTAAGATTGTAATAAACTATCTTATTATATCTACTACATACTGGGTTCCTTTCTAATTACAAGAGTCCATACTGCCTGACGGTGTAAGCCTGTCATGAGCAGATTCAAGGTTGGGAAAGCTAGATATTTGGAGGGCATATGTAACTTTGCCCAGAGAGATGAGACGGGCCACTGCTTCCGCTGCTGGATTAGCAAAGGCAGATTCAGAGAAAATAAACATATTGGTAGCCAGAGGATGGTTACTCCCTCTTGGGCTTCGAATCTGCCTTTGTAAATTTATTTAAACTTGCCCGAAGAGCTGTAAGTTCTAAACCCTTTTTCTCACATTTTTTTTAATATCCTTATCCAGGGTCCCGAAACTGCCATTTCTTTCTGTAGCTTTTAAAAGTTTTCCCTAACAAGTGCTGTAGTTCACTATCTCAAGGACATGAGAATCTGGGAAGCTTGCCCACTTTAGCTGCCTTATCAGTCCAGCACTGCTTCGGCAGAGGAGGCTCTTACAGTTCACTTTTAAAAGCTCAGAAAGTGATTTTTTTTCCCCCTTTTCCGTTCATTTTTTGTCCCTGTTCTATGCTGAAGTGGTACAAGTTAAACAGTCATTTACACAGGTATTCTTTTTAACCTCTCGCTGTCTATCCTCTGTCAACTGTATTGCTCCTAAATCCATCTAACTAACTCCCTCTCATATCTTTTTCATATCTTTCAACTCCGGTTTCATCTCGAAACTGGTACAACTTTTTTTTTCAACATATTCTCGACGGTGGACTTATGCAAGGGTCCTTCCCTTAACGCCGATGAGATTTATGATTCCCTATCTCTAGATTTTCAGTCTGCCTCCTTCGGCAGCACTTTCTGATACACAAACAGCCTTCCCCTGGCTGCGGTCCCAAATTACCACCTTTAGCTGGGTTATTTTTTTTTAGTTAGCCAGTTTCCAATTACTGGAGACTGACCCCACCCTTTGTGCAGGTTCCGGACTTCTTACAGTCTGTGGGTTGCTGCGCTTTCCCCAGTACTAATAAAGGGAGTAAGAAGCACCTTCTAACCTCTACCAAGGTACTTTTGAAGGTTTTAGACTTTGTGCAGGACTATTTTTTGAGACTGGCCATTGCACAGTACATTTTCTTTGTCTTGTTTCTGGGCAAGTGGCCAACCATACATTGTTTACCGATTCAGCCCTGCTTGTGCTGTCTAAAGACACTCACTGAAGTAGGATAGACAAGCTGATTTCAAACACACTTTTTACTGTCCTTGTATACAGCTGTGGGTTTCTCTTAGGGTCCCTCTTTAAATCTGCCACCTTTAAATCTGGGCATCTTTAAAATTGGGTACCGAACGGAACACTTACTTTGTTTTCAGGGTTTCTTGTTTCTGGGAAGGCTGCCAATCCTAGCTTGCTCACCACTTCAGTCCTGCTGAAGCAGCATAGCCACGCTGATTTTAAAAGTAGTTTTATCCTTACTGTCCCAGCCCGTTGTGAATATATAGAATTGATTGTCTAGGTGCCTCTATATGGGGTACTTTCCAAATTGTCCCCCAGATTCATTTTTTATTGTGAATACCAACAAGTGGTTTTTTGGGGGGTTGCCCTTATTCAGGTACTATAATTTTAGCTGACCATTACGTTTTTTTTAAAATAGGGTTTTTTTATGTTCACCGGTCTACAGTTGGCCGAGAGGTTTTATATTGGTCAAGGTGACCAAGAGTTCCAGTTTAATACTGAGGGATATTTTTGTATTCCAGTCTAAATTGACTGAGGGTTATTCCAGTTCTAGGTGTGGAACTGAGGGTTCTTCTTTTCCCCGGTCTACCGTGACCGAGAGTTTGTCCAGTCCAGAGAGGCTGAGGGTCCAGTCCAGTGACACTGAGGGTCCAGTCCAGTGACACTGAGGGTCCAGTTCAGAGTAACTGAGGGTTTGCTTCTTTTCCCCGGTCTAGCGTGACCAAGAGTTTGTCCAGTTCAGAGTAACTGAGGGTTTTTTTGGGGGTTTTTTTGTCCGATCTCTTGACAGAGGTTGAGGGGGTTTTTTTTCTTCCGGTTCCAGGTGAACCGCGGGTTTTTTTTGTAATACTGGTAACCTTTAGCCACCCTGTCTTAAGTGTCTTGTAATGGATCCTGAGTGTACTCTCAATAAGTGGACGCACTAATTGATGGGCCAGGTTTAGACCGCGGGGTTTTGCTAAGTACCTTGACTATTACAAACACATATTGAGAATTTTTTTGTTTGCGTGCACATTGTAATTTTCTTTTTTGTTTTTGACCGGTTCAGCTATAATTGTACCTTTATGAAATTGCCCTAGGCAACCTTTTATTTTTACTTAGACTTATTCACAGGTTTCCTTCCCTTTTGTGAAGTATCCCTGTACACTGGAAAGTTCTGAAGACAGGTAAGTATTAAATTCACTTCATTTTTGTTAGAATCAATTTCTAATGAAGATTTAGTCAGTCTATTAAACCCCTTTCACACTGTAATAAAGTTAAACACATAATTACACAACACCAGTTGTACCACCCTTTGTGCCATATACTTTTCTGACTATGACCAAGCCCAAGCCCTTAGACACAATTCTAAAGTTCTTCCAGAATGAAACAAAGGCTCTCACCCGTATCTGTAAGAAATGGTTCAAAGTTGGAATGCCAAGGATAAGACCCTTGATTGGCCCGTGTCCAGCTTTTTTGAACCTGCCAAATTACGTGGTTTAATTACTTACAACAACTCCCATAAAAAAGTGAAGTCCAGAGATAAAAATCTCAATGCCATAGACAAATTTATTCTTATTGGGGAGCAAGAAGGTAATTCTAATCCTCTGCTCAACACCCAAAGCCCAGCACATCCACCTTTGGATGACACTGCACCCATGGCTGTACCTTCATATGAGGGGACTCCGCCTCCATATGAGCCAGGTCTTTCCAACAAACTTTTAAATTGTGGCATTGCCGTTGGATATACGCCCATACCACCCCACCTTCTGAATCCCACACCGCCACTTCCCCCCACCCATCCCATCACTCTGAACAAGCCCACATCTGTACAGATCTCCGGTACGGTAGATCTGTCACCTGTCCCTGTTCCTTCCGGTCCAGGACCCATGATTCCAGGTGCTGTTGCCCCTGCCATCCCCCAGCCCACTGATCCAGGTGCTGCCATTCCTGCCATTCCTCCAACCATTGTTCCAGGTGCCGCCACCACAGTTGCAGGTGCTGCTATCCCTATTATCCTTCAACCTGTCATCCCAGGTGCTGTTATACCTGTTCCTCCTCCCGTTCTTCCTCAACCTGTACCCCTGCCAAGGGTCCCTACTACTGCAATCCCTTCTAGCTCTGGACCAGAATCCCGGCTCCAGACTCTCCCTTCAGTCCCGAGATCTGTAACCTTTAAACAACCCTCTAAAACAGTAAAATTTAAACAGCCATCTAAACCAGTGAACCCCTTGTCACTCCCTATCACTTCGGGCAATGCTAATCTAGGTCAGTTACAAATTAACTCTGTGTCTACCCTTGACAAAATAGACAAAGCTCCCAATGTCTTGCGACAACCAGAAGTTGCCAGCCTAGATTGTGGCGAGCATATTAGGTGTGGGCGCTGTCATAGGTTGGGCCATTTTCTGCCATATGTCGATAGTCTTTTCATAAGCATGCCCGGCGTAATAATCCCCCTGTCCGGCAATCATTCCCTTTGTGGAACCCGGACCAAAGCCATTCTCAATAACTAGGCATGGACTGTACCTGAGCAAATTATTTGGACCCTAAAATCACTTTGCTCAACTGTACTATTGTGAAGAACAATGCTTAAACTATTAGATTAAAGATTAGAAGTTATCCTGAGTGTGTTTGGTAATGTTCTAGTTTTAGTAGTCCTACTGTCTCTTCTGACTTAATTCTAAATAGTGGTTACTTCCTACACTGTCTTGAATTACTGTATTATCCATATATGTTTTTTTTTACCATACCTTGTACTAACATGCCATGGTTTAATGCCATTACTTTATCTGATATTTACTTAGGAATAAAATGGTCCCAGTTCATCAGGCTTTTTAACTCCAGAATCCCCTGTAATAGATTTGTTTTTGGCTAACTTTTTAAATATATTGTGCAACTCATTCTTAGAGAAAAAATACAACAGAATGGTCTTGTGTCCATCTGGTTTGATCCCGAGTTACTCAGACCTACAAATGCATTCTTCTGTGCTTCATGCTTAAAGCTGCATCTCTGCTTTTCTCTGTGTAAACGCTCACACTGGGAAAGCCTGACAGTTTCATTTTTCTGTACTTCAAGGTTATGCTGAGTACTCTTCCCCTCCCCTAGCAGAAGTGCCGCTACTTCCAAAACCTTATTACCTGATTGAGACAGAATTCTACGGCGCTTCCCCCTAAAGCCACCAGAAGCCCTAGCCTGCTGCTTTAAACATTCACTATGAACTCCCGCAAACTAGTGGTTTACAGAGAGAGTTATCTGTTCTGTTACTTTTTTCCTTACTTTGTTATTCACAGACTGGAAACAAAAAAAGGAAAAAATGTGATCCTCTGTTTATTTTTTCCTTTATTTCACACATCTGAATAATGAAGTCTCACTGTTCACTGTCTTCTGACTAACTTTCTTTTGATTAACAGCTGTATTTTCTTCTGCTACTTGTCTATAATACTTGTCTGTAGCACTGAACAGTTTTCTTTAAACTTTTAAAGATAAGCAATGCCGCTGGCAAGATAAAACTCATTATTTCTCACTTTTGAAATTCTTTCCCTTCCATTTTCTCTCCGACATCACTGTGTGTGTAAAAATTTATGAACTGTCTTTCTGTTTGCAAGCGCAGATTCGTCTGCCTACAAATTAACTATTTTCTGTTTCACAGCTGCTGAATTACAGGACAGAGGAATATTTAAAATGCACTGCACTTTTTCATGCCCAAATTCTAGACTCCTTTATGCTTGATCTATATTATACAGATCACTAGTCCAATCCCCTAATAACAGCAATTTAGCTGATGACCTGGCACGCCAGGTAACAGCAGGTCAGGTGTCCTTTGGTCCTGATCTCACCCTGCCACTGCGCACCCCGGATGCATTAACCCCACCCCATACTCCACCTCTACCCCCTCCTTCCTATCCCCCATCAGCCCCCCTTCCCCCTCAGCCCTCCCTTTCTCTTCCCCCTCAGCCCTCCCTTCCTCTCCCTCCACAGCCCCCCTCTTCCCCCTCAGCCCTCCCTTTTTCTCTACCCTCAGCCCTCCCTTCCTCTCCCTCCATAGCCCCCCTCTTCTCACTCAGCCCTCCCTTTCTCTCCCTCCACAGCCCCCCTCTTCTCCCTCAGCCCTCCCTTTCTCTTTCCCTCAGCCCTCCCTTTCTCTCCCTCCACAGCCCCCCCCTCTTCCCCTCAGCCCTCCCTTTCTCTCCCTCCATAGCCCCCCTCTTACCTCTTCCCTCTCGGCTCTCCCTTCCTCTCCCTCCACAGCCCCCCTCTTCCCCCTCAGCCCTCCCTTCCTCTCCCTCCTCTACCCCTCCCCTATCCCCCGCTGCCCTCCCTTCCTCTCCCTCCTCTACCCCTCCCCTATCCCCCGTAGCCCTCCCTTCCTCTCCCTCCTCTACCCCTCCCCTATCCACTACTGCCCCTCCTTTCTCCCCCCACCCTGCCCCTCCCTCCTCTCTACCTCCTACCCCTCCCTCCCACCTTCCCATATAGCCCCTCTCTACACACTCCCTCCCCCTGGCAGCCCACTCCCCCCTCCTTCTCCTGATTTTCCCTATATTTTGCAGTCTTCAGTTACACAAGCAAAACTTATGCAAGGGAAATGAACAGGCTGCTTTCTCGATCCTGATCATTTACTCAGTCCATACTCTCTTTTCTACTGCACTCATTCCTTATGACCAAGTTGATGGGTTCAAAGCCTGCCATTCAACTTTATTTATTTTTAAATTATTTTATTTTTCTGACTTTGCAAATTGTTTTTTTTCCTTCTTTTTAGCCACCATGGGGGCTACCATGATACAAATTTCCAGTATAGTTTTGATTAAGTTGCGGAGGAAGGTAATTGGATGTGAGAATCCCATTCATTTTTGGGATAATTATAAAGGTTATAAGGAAATTATATTTTCAAATATGATAGGTTTCAGAAATGTTTGCAATGTAAAATGGTTTAGCTGTTCATGTATCATTGGATGTGCTTTCTATAAGTGCATATAAGTAGACATTCACATGACAGACCCTTAAGAAAGATTTTCGCAAGTCGCGATGGTGCAGAGAAAAGTCGTAGAAGGTCCAGAGGAATTTTGAAAGTTTGAATGTGGTAATGTATCTGCTATCCTCTGTGCTCTATTTATATGAGGCCTTCTATTCTACCTTAAGCTTTTTGAGTTATAATGCTTTTTGTCTGTCTACACAATAACAACAAACAGTGTTATACCCATATAATATTTATATCTTGTTTCTATTTCTCAGTATATGCTCTCATTTTTGATGAGTTCCTAAAGTCTTTTTATTCCTGTACTAAGTATTTCACATCATACTATTTGTATTTACAAACCTACTAGCAATGGCCTAGTTGAGCACTACAATGCACTTTAAAAAAAACTAAATTAATACAACTTATGGTAAATTGACTTCACAATTGGCTCAATGCTCTGCTGCTTGCCTTGTTAGCTCTTCAAGCCACCCCATCTGCCTTTTTAAAGCTAATCCTGATAACAACTTGCCTGCCAATATTCTGTTTGTTATCATTACTATTTCTGTCTTCGATTTTCACAGGCAATCTCAGTCAGAAGAGGGGAGGGTAATGATAGCCCTTCCCCTGCCACCGGTTATCCAAAAGCTCTCAAAGTTGGAGATTTGGTTCACCGGAAGTACTCCATCCCTATTTACGTAGGACCCTTCCAAATTAGTCAAGTTGCAAGACCACACATCCTGGGTCCACCTAACAGACATCCTCATCTACAAGGTTCCTGATTCAGTCCCTTTCAAGCCATCCCCACCAGCTCAGCAGTTACCACTGGTTCTGCAGCCTTCGCCACCACTTCAAGTTGATGGACTAAAAGAACATTTTCCAAGCATCTGACAACTACAGACGTTACCACCTTACCTGAACGGAACATTGCACATCAAAGAGAGCCTACTACTGCACATGCCATCTTTCCAGTGGAACCGTGTGATGCAAGTCCATTTACCCACAAGAGGACACTGTACTCTGTACTCCAAAGACTGTATTGGGACTTGTTGTACTTCTATTATTCCTAATTTTGGTTCCAGGACTAATCTATTATACATTTGAAAAGACTCACGGGTTTTTTCAGTATACATAGTAATAATCACAAGAATCTACCCTAGGTATCCCAACAGTTGACTTACCCTGTTTTAATTGAAACCCTATATCTAATCATTACTTGCCTTTTTAATTCTATTTAATTCTATTATTCCTGATAATACGAATCATCATTTGTTTTGTTTTAACTTTGAAATTTTCCAGGGATGTGGACAAATTAAAATTAACAGAGTACACATCCAATAATCAGACTCTCTAATAGAGAACCTGTATATTTTTGGTATGCCACTTATAGCATTGATTAAAGTGGGTGGCATCCTTGGTTTTTCATCTTCTATTGTCACTATCAAGAGGGGTACTTGATTAATTTAAAGCCAGAAATCATTGTTATACTTACATTCCCAGTAATACTGACACTGATAGGTTCCATTATAAAGGCATTATAAGACCTTTTTGCCTTAGCCTACAAGATTAACTACTAAATCAGGTGTTGATACTGTTGCATTATTCCCTATGTTCAGAGGTTTGTCTTAAGCCTCCTTGTAACTACTCTCAGTTCAAGACAAACTACATTTCCACCATAAAAGTCTGTGTAGGACCACTGCTGTTTATTTTACTCTTATTGCCTGTAACACAAGTGTACCTCTTTTATTAAGGAAGATATTTATTCTGCTTATGCTGTTTAATTGAACTATCATATGTTTCTTTCTAGTTTGTTACATTTTGCTAATTTGTATAGACAGGTTTAGATTGTTTTCCTTCCATTTTTTAACTGTTGTACCTTTCATCACTATACCTCAAATAGTAACTAAGCAGACTGTTTTCTACTGTTGATGATTTCTTACTCATCAAGTGAAAGTGAAGCAGATCAATTCATTTAACACATATTTGCTTCATATTCTGTATAAAGGAACAAGAAGATTATGTTCCTATGTATGTTCCAAAAACACTATAACTCAACAGTGCCTTCATGTATGATCTAGATCCATTACACCTAGCAGTAAGATAATTACAAAACTATTATCTTGCCCATAATTATAAGACTACTGCAGGTTGAGCAGCAGGCCCTTCATATATAACGTAGGCCTATAACACCCATAGCTTAGCCTTTGCAATACTTGTATTGCTCCTGAATTTGCAGTAGTTATTCATTATTTGGCCAATATTAATCCTTTTTCAATGCTAAAATGAAATATTTGTTCCCTATTAACACCAGTTTTAGCTATATTTACACATTCAAAGTTTGACTAATGATAAACTTTGATTGAAAGTTTTCTTTCCCCCGCCTTCCAACATCAGCTTTGTAATCATGATATATTAATCAATCACAATCATATACACTTGACCTTATTGATTCCATTGTATGGTACCTAGACTTAATTGACTTCACATGTTTCCAAGTCTAGCTCCGCCCTAGAGGGGTGGGTGTAAGAAAGTTGGGCCCCTTGGGTTGGTTATGATAAAAGGGGAAACCTAATGCTGCATTTCATCCAGCATATAATTATGTATCCACATACTGACTCTTGCTATGGCCTTGTTCCTTATTGTGCCAGAGCACCCATGTCACCTCAATCCTATACATTCCCCCCCACAGAACTCTAAGAGCCCTCTGGAAAGGACGGCCACACCCACTAGTAGTCATGTGTGCCAGCCCCCTCTGAGGGGCCTGGCAAGAGGGGAATGAAGAGTTATGCTAGCCCTTGCTCTCAGTAAAATACAGGCCAATGGCTCATAATAAGAGCTAGGCTTCTTAAAATCAGAGATCACCTTTGACACAGTTACATTTCACTGTGGCAAGTGCTGAACTGGCAAGGGTGGGGGAATCTACTCTATAAACAATCCTGAGATTGGCACCTGCAAGACGTCATAAGCAAGAGTTGCTATGGTTACATAGAGATAGTGCTGGGTCAGCTGCACCCCGGGTGAGAACATCCAAAGGGGGGGCTACAGGAAGGTTTGGGAACATATGAAGTCATTCTGATCAACTGATAAGGACTAGGAGCCCTGTTGAGACAGCTGGGGTCCATTGAAATGAATAGGGCCAAAATTGTATATAAGCAGCAGTTTTGAGGAGTCTTAGTGCAGACGAGACGAGGCGAGACGAGACGAGAAGGAGATGAGAGGAGAAGACGAACAGAGAAGGGAGACTCCAGAAGGCTAGAGAGAGAGGACGTGCCATGATATGCGGTTCCATTATGTGAATGCTTAACCTACCTGTATTACCATTGGTAAGATTGTAATAAACTATCTTATTATATCTACTACATACTGGGTTCCTTTCTAATTACAAGAGTCCATACTGCCTGACGGTGTAAGCCTGTCATGAGCAGATTCAAGGTTGGGAAAGCTAGATATTGGAGGGCATATGTAACTTGCCCGGAGAGATGAGACGGGCCACTGCTTCCGCTGCTGGATTAGCAAGGCAGATTCAGAGAAAATAAACAGTTCCCACTCATCCTACTTTAGGGTCATTGACCGTGCTAGATAAAGATCTTCCATTTAGTAAATAAACAGATGGTGCAGCCAGGAGGTTAATGGCTAAATGAAGTCCCTTTGCACAGGTATAAAGGAGTAGACAGGAAATCTGAGCCAAATCTTGGTCTCCTTGCATTACATTTCAGTGGCCAGGGATCTGAAATTAAAGACAGGCACCTGCACCCCCACCCACACCGCCTTGGGCTGGGTATTCACTGTATATTAGCCCAGATTTTCTTTCCCCACCCTGTCAGTCAAAAAGGCACAGCTCCTGTTTGAGAAATCGTAGGGCTAGAAAAAGTCAGAACTCTTTTACTCTGGTAGGTCACCTAGAGGTTCTAGCATTGCTGAACAGGCAGAACTTCAGCTATCTCTGAACATAATTTGAAGGTATCATGCTGGTTTTGCTTGTTATACATGATTAGCTAAACAAAACAATCTTATCTTCCTAGTACTAAAACATGAAGTTCTTCTAAAACACACTCTGTTACTTATCCAATTAATATAAATTGACATGTCAAAACCTTGTTCCTTAATTACCGTGATATTTGTCAGGGAGTGCTATATTTTGACAGATTGTAAATTATTATGCAGTTTGCATCAGTTATGATGAATTTTTCATAGAAAATTGCAACAGATATTGACACTAAGATCTAATTACATTTGCTTCTCTGCCAGGTCTGAAGATGCTTAATGAATCCAAAAAGTGAAACAAGGAAGATAATATACATACAGCTGTGATCAGAGAATGCAGTTCTTAGTAGCAGTGTGCCTGGTTTATGAAGGTATCTCATATTAAAGGTCTATACTACTTGGCATATTTGCTAGCACATGCATTAAACCAGGCTTAACAAAAGTTTTAGTGTTTGCCCATATACTAGTGCCCCAACACGGATTTTAGTACCATTAGGGGGTCATATTCAAATGACATTAGCATGTGTTTTTGCTATAGGGCCCATTTTATTCACAACACTCACAAATGCACACAAACACATCTATTCTTGGCACTCGTCCTGTGTCTGCGAAAGGAGGAAAGCGCCCGTCTATGTACTACTGCCTGGTTGAATACACACAGACTGCTTTCTTCCTCCTGCCATCTTAATAGGGGGGGGGGGGGAGCATGTGGTCAGTGGCCTGCACCAACCAAGGAGGTTAAGAAGACATTAAATCTCCTTAGCCTGCACTGTGCAAAGTCTGTGTGAGGAGTAGTTATAAGTGCTTTTTTAATATCATCCCCACTCGGTTTATATGTTATGTTGCCACCTGCTGGCCTTTACAGGTAACTGCACTAATATCTTAGATGTATAATGTTTATTCTGACTGGGAGATGCTCAAAACCTAACGTCGGCGCTAGAGGCAATTAGCGCCAGACTAATACTGGCAATAGGGTGCACTGTAATGTTCAGAGGGGCTCTAGTGCGGGAGAAATGCCAACAGGAAATACTACCACAAATAGCATGCAAGTTCTATAATGTATGGGAGGAAGTCATATATATTCACCCATTTTTCTGGTTATATGAGCACTGATGTTGTGACAGGATTTTACCATTGAAAAAATCGGTTTTGTTAGCCCATAAAACCTTAGTCCAAAGGACAGCAATACCCACACAAAGTGTGCTAATGCTCACAATGCCATAATTAAAATCAAGGGTTACCATCAGACTTATTTTGAAAGAGAAGGATGCCCATCTTTCGACACAAATCGGAAGATGGGCATCCTTCTCACAGGGTCGCCCAAATCGGTATAATCGAAAGCTGATTTTGGGCATCCCCACCTGCTTTCCGTTGCGGGGACAACCAAAGTTCCCGGGGGCGTGTTGGAGGTGTAGCAAAGGCAGGACTTGGGCGTGCTTAACACATGGGCGTCCTTGACCCATAATGGAAAAAAAAGGCGTCCTGACAAGCATTTGGATGACTTTACCTGGTCCAGTTTTTCTTACGGCCAAGGCACAAAAAGGTGCTCAAACTGACCAGATGACCACCGAAGAGAATCGGGGATGACCTCCCCTTACTCCTCCAGTGGTCTCTAACCCCCTCCCACCCTCAAAAAAGAACTTTAAAAATATTTTGTGCCAACCTCTATGCCAGCCTCAAATGTCATACTCAGGTACATCGCAGCAGTATGCAGGTCCCTGGAGCAGTTTTAGTGGGTGCAGTGCACTTCAGGCACGCAGACCCAGGCCCATCCCCCCCCTACCTGTTACACTTGTGGTGGTAAATGTGAGCCCTCCAAAACCCACCACAAACCCACTGTACCCACATCTAGGTGCCCCCCTTCACCCATAAGGGCTATGGTAGTGATGTACAGTTGTGGGTAGTGGGGTTTGGAGTTTTTTGGGGGGGGCTCAGCACACAAGGTAAGGGAGCTATGTACCTGGGAGCTTTTTCTGAAGTCCACTACAATGCCCCCTAGGGTGCCTGGTTGCTGTCCTGGCATGTCAGGGGGACCAGTGCACTATGAATGCTGGCTCCTCCCACGACCAAAGGGCTTGCATTTGGTCGTTTCTGAAATGGGTATCCTTAGTTTCCATTATGGCCGAAAATCAGAAACGACCAAGTCTAAGGATGACCTAAATGTCAAGATTTGGGTGTCTCCGACCGTATTATCGAAACGAAAGATGGACGCCCATCTTGTTTCGATAATACAGCTTTCCCCGCCCCTTCGCCGGGACGTCCTGCGAGGACGTCCTCGGGAAAACCCGGGCGCCCATTTCAATTATGCCCCTCCATGTATCAGATGCCCTAAAGAAAAGAACTACTTGCTTGTGAAAAGTCTAAGCTGCAGTACACTAAGATAATGATTTAAAAATATATAAACCAAGACCAGTTACAATTCTCACCTTACAGCAGGGCCATAGCATACACCCAATTTTGGGTGGGCCTGGGCCAAGATGGGTGGGCAGAAGAACTCCCGCCTTGTCCCACAAGTGATTTGGTCTCTCCCTCTCTTGCCTGCATCCGGTCTCTCAAACATCCCCCCCCCCCCCCCCCCCCCCCACATACCTTTTAAATAGATTTTCACCTGCAGCGAGCAGCAACTAATACACACTGCTTATGTTGGCCCCTACAGCTATATCAGTCGCCAATTGCTGCAGGTGAAGATCTATTTACAAGGTATGCAGGAGGAACAGTTGTTGGAGTTTTCGGCTGGTGGGGCTTGGGAAGAATGCCTGCCAGCCACATCATAGGTGTATGCTACTGGATGGGCCTGAGCCCAAAGTGGGTGGACCTGGGCCCACCATTGGCTACGTCACTGCCTTACAGTTCATCTATATCTAATAACCGTCAGCAAAGAACAGCACAGAAATCAAGGTTTTGTTATATATATTAAAACAAACGTAATCAAATCCTCAGCTGATGTAAGGAGGCTCTAATGCAGGCTTCTTACAGGATACGCATCTGTCAACGCTTGACTCATTACCTTACATATACTGAAAAGAAAACGACATTGACCCAGAACTCTATCTCCCACCTTACCTTCCTCTCTCTATCACCTGTCTCTACCTACCTATCCATCCTATTACTACCCATCCATCCTATTATTATGTTATACTTAATTTCTACTTTACATAACACAATTCTGTGTACCTATTACTATGTAAGCCGCATTGAGCCTGCTTTTAGCGGGAAAGTGCGGGATACAATATAATAAATAAATAAATAAATAAATGAAAGTTGGTTAGAGAATGCATTTTTCTACTGCTTCCAGAACAAAATGGACGCTATCGTTTTAGTTACGCAATCCCTTGGGACAATAGTGTTCGCAGATATTCAGACGGGGGAGAATATATGAGCGTATTTGCATTATGAGTATAGGACCTAAAGGATAACTATTTTTTTAAACTCGTAAGCCCCTAATTTTGATTAGACTCACCTGAATGTTTTCAGGAGTTGCTAATTGTTTGTCCAGAGTGCACTGTCCCCAAATTTGTTAGTTTTGCACATAAGAAGATAATAGAGGTAAGCAGGTATATATACAGGGGTCCTTTTACTAAGCTGCGGGAAAAAGGGCTCTTTTTGCCACATCAGGTAAAAAGCCTCAAAAAATGGCCAAGCGGCAAGATAACTCTTACCACAGAGGGAAGCACTTGCCACCCATTGAGGTGGCAGTAAGGGCTCCCACGGTTACCCAGCAGTAACTGGGCAGTGCATTTTGATGCCCGATTACCGCTGGGGAGAAAAAAGCACGAGGCAGAAAAATGCTCCACTCAATATATAGTATGTGGTGACTCTATCTAGTGAAAAACAGGTCCAGCTGTCAAAAAATGCCCAGCACCAAACAATCAAAATCCAGTTTTGAGATATTTGAAGATGTATTTGTATGGGTTTTGATTACTTTTTGATTGGACATTTTTTTTTCACTAGACAGATTCAACACACACCATATATGAGTGGAGGGTTTTTTTCTGCCTTGTGCTTTTTTTTTCCTCTTTTTTGTTTATTTTTGTGGTTAGGTTGCCAGTGATTGTAATTGCTGCACCCCAAAATGCCAGGAAATATTTCTGTCTTTCTGCCACATTTTCTTTGCTTCCGCTTGGTACTTGATTTTCTCCTTCTCTCTCGCCACAATTCGCAGAATAATCAAATGGCACAGACACCTTTATTATCAATAGAGTTCTTATGTTTTTCTCCTTCACCACTATGTCCAGTTTTCTTGCATCCAGCTTTTATCCGTTGAAATAGTCCAAGGGGTCATAACTTCTTCGTTCTCCATATCCTCTTTGGTCATGATCCCAGTGCTATAATGTTTACAAAGTTTCCATGTATGAGACGTGCCACCTTTTATTGTGTCTTTCTGTATACACATTTTATATCAGAACTTCACAGCCAGCTACAAGATGAGTAACTATTTCCAGCTTTTTCTTACAGAATCTACAGATGTCCGTTGTACCAGCTTTTTCTGTTTTATGCTGTTTGAGAATGGTGGTGTTCCAGCTGTGCTGGGTGTGAATTTTAATCGCCTGCTTGATTATTTATAGACAGGTAATCTAAATGCAAACCCTCCATTACTAAGTCCTTGATGGTAATCAATCAAGTTCTTGGTGTTGGAGTGTAGTTTATTAAATCCCTGATGATTGATGCACTCCATAGACAAAGAATTTTTTTATCATTTCCTCACCATATTTATTCTAGAATAGATTATGTTTTGGTTCTAAAGAATTGATTGTCTCTAATAAATAAGTCCAAGATTCACAACATCCATGGTTCTTACCATTCAGAGGTCTTGTCCTTGAGCTTGGAAGAGTTATGTGTCAACAATCCCATCTGGAGGTTTAATTCACCATTGCTTCATGACCCTGATTTTCTAGTGCAGATGAATAAGGGATTGAGGATATTTTGTCTTTAATGGGACAGCTGAGGTCTCTGGAAACATTCTTGGGGTACTTTGAAAGCATACCTGAAAGGAGAAATTATTAGTTCCTGTATTATAAGAATAGAGAGCAGATAGGGAAAGCTTCGGGTTGGAAAAGTAATAGAGCAGTTAGAGTGGAAGAATATTTCCAGTGAAAAGGACTGTAGAGAGGATAATTTTAGAAGCCATATTTCTATGGATAAAACAGTGTTTTTTTAAAATAAAATTGCCCTCCTAATATATACAGTAAGTAAACTTGTGCACACAAGATTGCCTAGTTTGAGCAGCGGTGTGTCAAAGGGTGGAGAACGCATGTAAATTAACTCAGGAAATTTGTGTGTGCAAAGAGCAGGTATAAATTTATAAGATTTTATTTATTTATAAGATTTTACAATATTATTAATCAAGCACATGCTTGTTTGAAAAGCAATACATTTCAATACTTATTTAGAGAAATAATAATCAGGAAAAAAACAAAATGAAATTTCTTGCTCAAGTCCACATATTAAGACCAAGATGTTTAGAAATGGAATATGTTTAAGATTAGTTTCTAAAGTTAGAGCTAAAAATGATAACAGGCTAGCATTAAACAGTGTTTAATCCAATTTAAAGGGAAAGATGCTTCAAAGTGGTGTGGAGGAGTGGCCTAGTGGTTAGGGTGGTGGACTTTGGTCCTGAGGAAGTGAGTTCAATTCCTGCTACAGGTAGCTCCTTGTGACTCTGGGCAAGTCACTTAACCCTCCATTGCCTGCTGCATTGAGCCTGCCATGAGTGGGAAAAAGTGCAGCGTACAAATGGTTAAAAAAAAGAGCCCCTATTTTTCCTTGAGGCAAGAAATGCAGTTAACTGAGCCGGATCAAAAATATATACTTGTTTGATTGGTACCGCACCACACACTTGCATGGGTATGGCAAGTAAAACGTTGCTCCCAGCTGAACTACTGCTGGTTTCATTAGAAGAAATAGTTTGCGATGTTTTTGTGTTTCTCTGGAGATATCAGGAAACATTTGAATTTTCTGGCCAAGAAATGTTTTATCTTTGTTCTTAAAGTACATGGACATCAACCACTGCTTGTCTGGTGCAAGCGCCACAGTTACTATTAAGGTAGTTGGAATTACATTTTCAGTATCTGACAACTCAAGTAATGCAGTAACATTCATCAATTGGTCTTGTTCTTCTTTTTTTTTTTTTATCAGTGTCTTCTTTCACTGGAAGATAATTTACATGAGTGGCAGGAGGAATTAATTCCTCTTTTATTCCAAAAATCTCCACTAAATATTTCTTCCACATTTCCCTCAGAGATTTGGTAATTTGTTTGGGGAAATTTAACAAACGTAAATTGTTGCTTCTAACGGTATTCTCCAGGAATTCAGTCTTTCTTCTTAATGAAGTTAAATCCTTAATCATAACTTCCTGCTGAGCTTGAAGTCTTTTCATATCCAAATCCATTTTCTCATCTATCTGTTCCAATTTCCCTATTTTTAAGTCCAAACTCTTTATTTTTTCCTCATGTTTTATCATTTCCTGGTTTAATGTGTTTATATGTGGTGTAAGTGTTTTCCCTAAATCTGCTATCAGAGTCCACAAAGAATCCATAGTAACCTCAGCTGGTTTAAGCATTTGAAAAGAAAAAAGTGGTGGTGATACCTTTCTCTGTAGGGGTAAGTCCATATTCAAGCCAGCAGCCTTTCCCACCGTAATAGTTGTTAGTGACGGTGTCTCCTTCAAGGCTTCCTGCATTCCAATCGATCGTTGTTCTGCCTCCCGACTCTGGTTGGTCTCACCAGCCTGGGGGGATCTATTCAGCGTCGTCTCCGATGGAGTGCTGTAGCCCAACGGCTGAGGGGGCGGTTCCTGTGTATCGGGGCTGAGCGTAAGCTCTAGCCCTGGAGATGCAGCCGTGCTTCCATCTGCACTGGCGCATATCAGCGGGCTACCTCCCAACACTCCTAACACTGCAGAAGATGGTGCCGCAGTCATCTGTAGAAAAGAATGAATATCTTGGGAGGAAGAGACCTTCGCTCTGGGGCATGGGAGGCGGACTTGCCTCGTCGCTTCGGCATCTCTAAAAGTAAAGTAAGAGAGCTGTGGAAACGCTGCCTGTCAGCAAGTTTGCTTGGCGGCCATCTTGTCTCGGATCGCTTTTTAATTTTTTAATTTTTATTTATTTAGACATGTATATTCCACATTATCCCGAACATACTCAAGTTCAATGTGGCTTACGATAAATAAAATAACAGGCATGGTTTTCAATACCATAAACAAAATATTCTTAATTTTAAGAAAGGCCCAGGAATGGCTCGCCGCACACCATCACCGCAGTAGCCCTACAGCAGTATCGTAAAGGGCCCCTTTATTTAAATTTTTTTTTTAATAGGTTTTCAAATAATACCATTAAGTAAACCTACTTGTACAGAAAGCTGAAAAACTCCTAACACCATAATAAGAAAAGAAAAGGAAAATATTTTTTCTACAATACAAGGTAAACTTAACCAGCTATAGTCTAACATAGTGGAGGATCCAACATTATCCGTTGAGGCATAAAGGAAACTAAAGGGTCCTTTTACTAAGGTGCACTGAAAAATGGCCTGTGCTGTTGTAGACGCGTGTATTGGATGCGCGCAGCTCCATTTTTCAGCGCACCTACAAAAAAAGGGCTTATTTTAGGGCCAAAAATGGATGTGCGGCAAAATAAAAATTGACAGGCATCCATTTTAGGCCTGAGACCTTACCGCCATCCATTGACTTAGAGGTAAGGTCTCACGCGTTAACCAAGTGGTAATCAGTGCACATACACTGCCAATCACAGCCCGGTTAGCGCATATTGGACGCATGTAAAAAATGGGATTCCTACCCGGGGCACGTGGTAGCCAGGCAATAGTTCCAAATTGACTCACGTTGGACGCACATAGATGGGCCCCTAAGCCATCTATAAGGAACATTTTTAAAACCATGTGTAGATTGCAGAGAACAGACCACTACATTATACCCCTTTAGGGTTCTTTCCTCCTTCGAATAGGAAACTGGGAATGCAGTGTAATTTAGAGTCTAAGATTCGTAATCAAATACAAGTGAATGATGTGACTCTAAGACACAATTAATTGAAAAAGTGTGCTCATAAAGTGGAGAAAAAGCCCTCAGAAACCTGAGACTAACAGTCACAGGTTTGGAGCGGGGTTTACTAATGTTTGAAAGTAATCCTCGCCCAGATTCTATCATCGGGTAAAAACTCCACTTGTGTGAACTTATGTTAAACAACAATGCCTGCGTTTCTAAACTTCGATATTGTATAATATTAGTCAGGCATATAAAAGTGATTCTGCATAGTAGCACTGCTAAGCTTACAGCATTTTGACTTAAACAACAAATTTATAATGAACGCTCTCTTATCTTAATGTCCAATGTCCAACGGGGGCCACTGCCGTTTCACTCTTACAACGGAGCTTCCTCAGGGACAGGGTTTGAAAGCGATTTGAAAGCGTAATTCTGTGATTCTGTGAAAGAAACATGAAAGATATAAGCTTAGACGATCAATTTAACATTGTATATAAACGCACAAAGGCATGAACACTTGGTGTAGCTTACAGCTTGACGGAGCGCCAACTCTTACAAAATGGCGTCTCGACGTCATCGGTCTGTCATCTGATATTTATACAAATATAGATAGGTTGTTTGGAATTGATTAATTGCAAGACGACCCAGATTGGCTGATAACCTAATAGAAAACATGCCAATCAATTGAACTATTCAGACCGTTTGGTTCTAATGAATTCAAATCAAATATCCATTGTGCTTCTTTTCTTAGTAATTTTAATTTGCGATCTCCTCCTCTGTTTGATACATTAACTTTATCAATTGCAAAACATTGAAGATCCTCAAATCTATGTTTCTTGTCAATGCAATGTTGTACCAAAGGTTCTTTAAATGCTTGCCTACGTATGTTGGAACGATGTTCAAGAATCCTTATTTTTAACATTCTAGTGGTCATCCCAACATAAAATTTATTGCAGGGACAACTGATCACATAAACAACATGATCTGATAAACAGTTGGTAAAACAACGAAGAACATGGTGTCTATGATTTTCGCGATGTATATCTGCTTAATTTGTTGAGTGATAGAGCAGATAGGACAAAGACCACATTTGAAATGCCCTGCAGTCGTAATGTATCTTTGTTGATAGATCTAAGATCTGCTGGGCTAATCATTTCTTTAATGTTATTGTTCCTGGCATAAGCAATCCTTAAATTGCTACTCTTAAACACAGGGATTGAACGTACAATGTCCCATCTGTTTTTGATTAGTTGAGCCAAAAAAGGGCTGTCCTCATTGTACTGCATAACCATTGTGCAAACATCCATATCTTCTTTGTCTTTAGTGGTAGTCGTGAGAAGTAAATCCCTACTGTTGAATTTGGCTCTTAGATAAGCTTTGCGGAGTATAGATTTAGAATAACTCTTTCAGCTAGATCTTCCATTAAAGTCTTGGCTTGTTTTTGAAAGTGGAGAGGTCCGTGCAGATACGCCTTAATCTGAGCATTTGAGAAAAAGGTAAACTGCTCTTTAGATTGTTCCGGATGACAGCTTGAATTATGGAGGATGTGTTTTGTCAGTGCTTTTCTTATACACCTTTGTGATGAAGCGATTGCAAATCAATCTAACTTCTACATCTAAATAATGAATTAATTCAACAGAATGTTGTTCTGTGAATTTGATATTGTCACTGCAGCTATTAAGCCAGGTCATGAAGCTGCTAAGTTCTGTAAGGGAACCTCCCCATAGCATGAAAACGTCATCAATATAACGCCACCATGTGATGATGACTTTAGAGAATGGAGAATGATTAATCCACTCTTTTCAAATTCTGACATGTAGAGATTGGCGATGGAGGGAGCAAATGTAGCTCCCATTGCAACTCCACTAGTTTGTAAAAAGAATTTGTTGTCAAATAGAAAATAATTTTCTTTCAAAGCAATCCTGGTAAGAGTGAGCAAGAATTCAGTAGGAACTTGATGTGGTCTTTGTCTGTTGTTGAGTATGTTGAATACTGTTTTCAAAGCATCGTCCTGAGGAATGGAAGTGTAAAGGGAGCAGACGGTCAAGTGTTACCATTATTGTTGAATGTTGTTCAAAAAACAATCTCACCTAATTTACAAATGAAATGTGTACTATCTCTAATATAGGATTGTTGTTTGGGAACTTCCACCTTCAAAAAGTGTCAACGAATGTTGATAATGGCTCTAAGACAGAATTTCTCCCTGATAAAATAGGTCTGCCTGGAGGATTTACTAACTGTTTGTGTACTTTAGGAAGGAAGTACATCACCGGTATGACTGGGTGCTCTTTACATAAGAATTTTTTGTCCTTTAATGTAATGAATCCCTATCACTCAACAAATTAAGCAGATATACATCGCGAAAATCAATAGACACCATGTTCTTCGTTGTTTTACCAACTGTTTATCAGATCATGTTGTTTATGTGATCAGTTGTCCCTGCAATAAATTTTATGTTGGGATGACCACTAGAATGTTAAAAATAAGGATTCTTGAACATCGTTCCAACATACGTAGGCAAGCTTTAAAGAACCTTTGGTACAACATTGCATTGACAAGAAACATAGATTTGAGGATCTTCAATGTTTTGCAATTGATAAAGTTAATGTATCAAACAGAGGAGGAGATCGCAAATTAAAATTACTAAGAAAAGAAGCACAATGGATATTTGATTTGAATTCATTAGAACCAAACGGTCTGAATAGTTCAATTGATTGGCATGTTTTCTATTAGGTTATCAGCCAATCTGGGTCGTCTTGCAATTAATCAATTCAAACAACCTATCTATATTTGTATAAATATCAGATGACAGACCGATGACGTCGAGACGCCATTTTGTAAGAGTTGGCGCTCCGTCAAGCTGTAAGCTACACCAAGTGTTCCTGCCTTTGTGCGTTTATATACAACGTTAAATTGATCGTCTAAGCTTATATCTTTCATGTTTCTTTCACAGAATCACAGAATTACGCTTTCAAATCGCTTTCAAACCCTGTCCCTGAGGAAGCTCCGTTGTAAGAGTGAAACGGCAGTGGCCCCCGTTGACATTGGACATTAAGATAAGAGAGCGTTCATTATAAATTTGTTGTTTAGTCAAAATGCTGTAAGCTTAGCAGTGCTACTATGCAGAATCACTTTTATATGCCTGACTAATATTATACAATATCGAAGTTTAGAAACGCAGGCATTGTTGTTTAACATAAGTTCACACAAGTGGAGTTTTTTACCCGATGATAGAATCTGGCGAGGATACTTTCAAACATTAGTAAACCCCGCTCCAAACCTGTGACTGTTAGTCTCAGGTTTCTGAGGGCTTTTTTCTTTCCTCCTTCCCCTAGAAGGGCTATACAGATGTCTTCCTAGTAGACAAAATGAAGTCAGATGGGGTTCCCAAAAAATTATACTTACTAGACTGATAGGAATAAATTCAATAACGCTGCCAAAATTTAGGCACCAGGATTATGTGCACTGAGCGTGAATTCTAAAACAGCAATTTGGTAGGCGCGAGCACTAATGCAATGTCAAAGGCTGGTGTAAGTGCTTGCACCTACCTGTTGGCAGTTAAGCACCTCTCTTATCTGTACCCTTCTCCTCCACTGCCAACGCCAGACTGCGTTCCTTTTATCTTGCTGCACTATATGCCTGGCATAGATTTCCTGAGCCAGCATGTCAACTCCAGCTCTAGCCGTCTTCAACTCTAGGCTAAGAGCCTATCTTTATGATGCTGCTTTTAACTTCTATTCACTTGTTCAGTACCCATGTCTGTTTTGTCATTCCCCACCTTAAGTATTTCCCTTAACCTTTATTTGTCCTATTTGTCTGTCCTGATTAGATTGTAAGCTCTTTCGAGCAGGGACTGTCTCTTACATGTTCAAGTGTTATAGCGCCTGCATATGTCTAGTAGCACTATAGAAATGATAAGTAGTAGTAGTAGTAGTAGTCTTTGGGATTCTGGAATTTTGCCACTCTTGGGATTCCAGAATCTTGCTACTCGTTGGGATTCTGCATAGAATTTTGTTACTGTTTGAAATTCCAGAATCTTGCTACTCGTTGGGATTCTGCATTGAATTTTGTTACTGTTTGAAATTCCGGAATCTTGCTACTCGTTGGATTCTGCACAGAATCATGCTACTCTTTATGATTCCGGAATCTTGCTACTCTTTGTCCTTATCCCTTATTTGTCCTGTTTGTACTGTCTGATTAGATTGTAAGCTCTGTCGAGCAAGTACTGGCTCTTCATGTTCAAGTGTACAGCGTTGCTTACGTCTAGTAAGTGCTATAGAAATGATAAGTAGTAGTAGTAGTCAGCACCTAGGGGGAAATTCTATATATGGCGACTAAAGAGTAGCATATGCAAAATTGGTAACGTGGCCAATTGTGTGTGCAACTTAATTAACAAGCCAATCAGAGCCGATAATTGGGTGATAGCAAGCAATTATTAGCACTAATTAAAATTTATATGCGCAACTTTCTAAAGGCCCTGTTTACTAGGCCACGCTGTAAGCGAGTTAACGTTTTAGCATGTGTTAATGATAGAGACACCTATATATTCCTATGGGTGTCTCTAGCGTTAGCACACACTAATTTTTAGCATGTGCTAAAAAAGTTTGTGCGCCTACAGTGTGGCTTAATAAACAGGGCCCTAAGTTATTCTGTAAAGTGGAGCACGTAAATACTAAAATGGGTCATTGCCATGGGAGGGGCATGTGCGGGTCGTGGGCATTCCTAAAAATAACGCACAGTGTTATAGAATATGCCTGGCCCTCGCCTAAGTTAGGCATGGTCATTTACACCAGGTTTTACTATTTCTACTACTTATCACTTCTATAGTTGGTGTAAATGGCTGCACCCAAATTTTAATCACAGGACGTACATACATATATTCTATAAACCGTGCCTAACTCTATGCGAGGTTTATAGAATAGCGCTAGCATGTTTTATTCAAGCACCATATATAGAATTTCCTCTTTAACCCCTAGTATTCTATAACTCATAACCCCAGCACACCCGTATCCCTCTCATGGCTATGCTTCCTAGAGGTTGCACAGGACAGAAATTATGCCATTGCATGTGACAGAAATTATGCGCACAGTTCTAGAATAGCAATTAATTCCAATTAACACCAACTGAAGCCAATAATGGCTGCTAACAGCAATTAAGAGCTAATTATTAAATTAAATTGGTCGACCAACTTTGTGTGCTAACCCCCGGATTCTATATAGCATACCTAGCGTCCGTGCCGAAATCCAAGTGGATTCAATAACAGTGTGCATAACTTAGCTTAATTAGCCTAACAAGCAATCGCGTTGTTCACAACACTTAAGCAATAATGCGCATTAATTGAGACTAATTGGAATTTACATGCACAAATCGCTAAGCTTCTTCTGTAATGCATAACGCCTAAATTTTAATGCGCTGGCAAAAGGGGCATGTTAGGGGCAGGGAAAGGGGTGTTTCTTGGGTGTTCTAAAATTTACTTGCTTAGTTATAGAATACGGCTTAGTGCACCAAATCTATGTGCCAGATTTACGCCATGTTTTCATTGGTATAAATGGACGCATGTAGTTTTAGGCGCTGGGATATCAACTAAGGGTATCTATTATACTGCACTTAAATCTAGGTGCCACTTACAGATACGCTTAGACAGAAATGTTTTCCACATGGATTTTTCAGATGCCCCCTAAGCGTAAAGTTGGATGCCTAATTTTATAAAATTAGGGGGACAATGTATAATGCATTTACAGGAATTTATAGGAATAAATTTATAGGAATAAAGGGGCCCTGCTGCAGAAAACTCGAGCTAAGCTTTAGTAAAGACCCCCTAAAAGAAAAATTGGTCAATCCTCTGTACACAGCTTTAAGCATAAACATGCACCACTGCTGGTCAACCTAGAGAATACACTTCAGATAATTTAGGCAGTCTACAGGCTTAAACACACTTTTCTGTCACGTTAGTGATTGCTATGTTTAATTTCTTTCGTATATAGCCTGGAAGCGTAACGTATATTCTTTTTTTATTGGGGGTAACTGCCTGACCAGAGTTCTCGGTAAGGTATCCCCTCTTCCCAGCAGGGGCGTAGCCGGGGTGGGCCTGGATGGGCCTAGGCCATCCAGTTTGGGTTCAGGCCCCCAGCAGCGGAGCGGAGGGAGCAGGCAGCGCTGATCCTGCATCTGCCTCCTTCTCTCTGACGGCAGCGCTTCCCAGACGCTGCCTACCACCGCCACGATCGCACGATCTACCTCCCTCTGTCTCACTCTCAACAGCAGCGGTAGCATCGCGATTCAAACACGCTGCCTCCTGCTTCTAACCCATCCTTCCCTCCCATTCCATTCCATGCCCGCCCTCTCTCTGATGGCAGCGCTTCCCAGACGCTGCCTACCACCGCCACAATCGCACGATCCACCTCCTCCCTCTGTCTCTCTCAACAGCAGCGGTAGCATCGCGATTCAAACACGCTGCCTCCTGCTTCTAACCCGGAAGCGTCTCCTCTGCAGAGGAGACGCTTCCGGGTTAGAAGCAGGAGGTAGCATGTTTGAATCGCTACCGCTGCTGTTGAGAGAGACAGAGGGAGGAGGTGGATCGTGCGATTGTGGCGGTGGTAGGCAGCGTCTGGGAAGCGCTGGCATCAGAGAGAGGGCGGGCAGGTGGAATGGAATGGGAGGGAAGGATGCATGGGGGTGAAGGAGAACCGCTGGACATGGTTGGGAGTGGGAGGGGAGAGAGGAGAGTCACTGGGGATGGATGGATGGAGGTGGGGGGTCAGGGGAGAGCGGAGAATTGCTGGGGATGGATGGATGGAGGTGGGGGGCAGAGGAGAGAGGAGAATTTCTGGGGATGGATGGATGGAGGTGGGGGCAGGGGAGAGAGGAGAATTGCTGGGGATGATGGATGGATGGAGGTGGGGGCAGGGGAGAGAGGAGAATTGCTGGGAATGGATGGATGGAGGGGACAGGGGCAAGAACAGAATTGCTGGGGATGGATGGATAGGGGCAGGGGAGAGAAGAGAATTGCTGGGTATGGATGGATTGGGGGGAGGAGAGTTGCTGGACATGGGTGGGGAGGGGAGGGAAGAGGAGAGAGGAAGGTTGCTGGACATGGGTGGATGGAAGGGAGGGCAGAGGAGGGTTGCTGGACATGGATAGATGGAGGGAAGGGCAGGGGAGAGGAGGAGGCTGCTGGATATGGATGGAGGAGAGGAAGGGAGAGAGAAGAAATGCTGGACATGGATGGATGGGAGGAAAGAGTGAGGAAGGAGATGAGATGAGGGAAAAGGAAGAGAGGAGAAAATTGCACATGGACGAAGAAAATAGGCAGAAGCTGGATCCACTGGACAGTCAAGTCTGCGGAGGACCCAGAGCAAGAAATGAAGAAGAAAGGCGGAAAGTAAAGAAATAAATGGAAAGGAAGCCCTGGAAACGGAGTAAAGAGGACAGATAGCAGCAGAATCAGATACTGGGCCAGTATGATCAGAAAAACAAAGTCACCAGACAGCAAAGGTAGAAAAAATAATTTTATTTTCATTATAATGATTGGAACATGTCCACTTTGAGAATCAGGTGCTCAACATTAAAAGTTTATATTTATTTACTTATTTATGGCATTTTATCCCACATTAAACATGAATTAGATTGGAACTTGGGATCATTTAATGTTTTTTTTCCTGGAGAGAGTAATGCACTGCCTCCCCCACCCCCCAGGCTCTCTCCCGGCTATAGCCAGCTCTGTAATTTTGAGGGGAGGTGCACAGGTGGACGCGGGGGGGGGGCACAGAGGTGGACCAGGGAGAGAGCCTGTTGTTAAACATTTACCAGCACACCACTGTCTAGTGCCCACCCATCCAACCTGTTGGCCCACCCAAAAATTGACTTCTGGCTACGCCACTGACATTAGCATGCATTCTGTCAAATCTGCACTGTTGACTCCTCTTTTGGAGACTATGACCATGATCAGCTTATCAAGATTTCTGTATTATGAGACCTTATCTAGTTTATGTATTTAGGAAAATGCTTTAAACAACTGGCACTATGGCATATTTCCATTTGAGTAAGTCCAAGAAGATGAGTCTTAGCAGAACTTGCAGAACAATCAAAAGGGCGGTACTTACAGTCTCAGGGGTCCTTTTACTAAGGTGCGCTGAAAAATGGCCTGCGGTAGTGTAGGCATGTGTTTGGGTGCGTGCAGATCCATTTTTCATGTGCGCCTGCAAAAAATGCCTTTTTAAAAATCTTTGCTGAAAATGGACGTGCGGCAAAATCAAAATTGGCGCGCGCCGTTTTGGGTCTGAGACCTTACTGCCAGCCATAGACCTAGCGGTAAAGTCTCACAATGTAACTGGGTGGTAATGACCTATGCGCATCAAATGCGGACGCACATCAGAAAATAAAAATTATTTTTTGGACGTGCGTATCGGACACATGCCAAAAATGAAATTACTGCAAGAGCCACACGGTAGCTGGACGGTAACTCCATTTTGGCACATGTTGGGCGCGCGTAGATGCTTACGTGGCTTAGTAAAAGAGCCCCTCATAAAATAGGCCTATCTTATTCTCACTGGAATGACAATGCACGGAATACATCTATCTTTTTATCTGTCTATATTTAGCTTGTGTTTTTCACTGAGTGTTCAAGGCCAGTTACATTCAGTTACAGTAGGATGAATTAAGTACTAAATGTTTTTTTGCCAAGACTGTAGCTGGCATTTGAGAATGACCTACTAAATGATTGATTTATATGTCTGAGCAATAATGTATTTTAAACATAAAATGATGAATGCTCCTGCTATCTATTTAAAAAAAATGTTCCCAGTAGACCACACAGCTATTTCCTCTACCCCATATTAACATTTTTTGCAGTTGAAATTCATGAACGTGCAAATAAGTCACTGCTGTATAACTGTCACTGTGAAAATTCTCTAAATAAAAGATGTAATGTGAGCTGAACTTTATCTCTGTTCAACATGTAAGTAATTGAAAATACTTGTATATTACTGTTATCACTATTTTGCAAAATGTTTCCCACTTTTCACCAGTTTGGGGTAATTTTATAAGCAGTTGGCAGTTTTTATGTTTTTATGTATTTGTTAGTTTATGATTATGTAATGTTATTAGTTGGTTAATAACTCTATAATCTGCTTTGAATTTTTGGACTGAATAGACTATAAATACTTTAAATATAAAATTACATGCCCAAGGGAGCTTTTCACGTGAGGCACTTTTGTGTGGTGTGACTCACTGAACTAGTGCTTGGCTGAATGTACAGCCTATTCTGAACTCCCCACCTCACCCCTTATAAAATGATAAGATTAAAAATGTAAATATTTAAAAACATATTCCTTTTTGGAAAAATTGAGATTTTCTACTACTGTTGGTTTTATGAGTGTTGCTGAGTCATTACATTTTTGGGGTTGACTTTTTTGTTGATTTAAATACGTAAATAGGCAACTTGAGCCTGTAGTACAGTGTTTTTATATGCTCAAGCAGGCATTAATAAAATTGTCCCAGAAATATTTGCATTTAAATGTAGATGCTCAGAACACAGGCATTAGTGAATGAGTGGAGTAGGGCAGGATCAGACCTATAATCTAAGGGTTGACATTGTAGTGGAAACCAAGCAACAATGGGCAGATCATCCTCCTCATAATCCAACCCACTTAGGGACCCTTTTATTAAGGTGTGTAGGCATCCAACTCACGTCAATTTGGAACTACCGTCCTACTACCGCGAGCCCCGGGTGGTAATTCCATTTTTTACACGCGTCTGTAAGGTCTCACACATTAACCAGGCAATAATCATCAGCGTGCATACATTTGTTTGAAAGAGATGTCAGCGCCAACTTTTGGTCTTTAAATACAAGAAAGTCATCCAATGATTTGCATAGAACCGCCCCATAAGGCGAAAGCGATGAGAGAACCTGTGGGTGTTCCTGTGAATTACTTCAGCTAAAATTTAAATGTTATCTGTTTTAAAGCTAATCTTGCTTAAATAACAAAGACATGTTTTCTCTTCATAGATATTATCTGGTGATATGATACATAAGCACTAGTTCCTGAAGAAGCCTCAAAGGGGTGAAACGGTGGCCCCGTAGAACGCTTGAAAGTTAAGTGCTGGCTTTTTTTCTGTTCATTGGAAGAGTTAATATGGTTCACTTAAGTTTATATGGTTGAACTTTATGAAATTGCATATATATATATATATATATATATAAGAAAAAAACGGAGTTTTCAGCCCAATGATAGAAATTAAACACTAGTTTTCAATATTTAACCGTGTCTCACTAAAGGTTACAGTCCTTTAATTCTGAGGGCTTTTCTCCATAAACAAAAAAAGATTTTGCTCAGGGATTTTGAATATTACTTACTCATGCCTACATTGTTTATTTACTTAGATTTTGCTCATGCCTTTTTCAGTAGTGGTTCAAGGTGAGTTACATTTGGGTACTCTGGATATTTCTCTGTCCCAGGAGAGCTCACAATCTAATTTTGCACCTAAGGTAATGGATGGTTAAGTGACTTGCCCAAGGTCACAATGAGCAACAGTGGGATTTGAATGGCCACTTCTGGATTGCAAGACTGGTGCTCTAACCACTAGGCCACTCTTCCACTCCAAGTATTAGATTACCTTATATTTACATGAGTATTTGCTGCATTGTGTTATTGCTGTGAGCTATACGGAACAGCGCCTGACCAATACTGCAGGAGTAGTGCAGAAAAATAGCCCCCTAATGCTCAACCGTAAAACGATGCAAATAATATATGCACTATATGACTGAAAACAAATGCATGTGCGCAAGAGTTTTGTGGTAAGCAGAGCTTTTGTATGCATGTGCCAGGCAAACTTATTCTTCTGTGCCTTTAAACATAAGCAAATTTTTTTCACCTGAAAAGCTGACACGTAAGCGCAGAAAACAGGTGTCAATGTCTGCTTTCACTTTCGGGTTTGCTCTGACTCGCATGCATTTGCTTCTCACTACCAGCACTAAGGGGCTTGCACGTAAGGCCATTGTTAGGGGGTAGCAAACAGGGCAATTGCCATGGGCCTCCATACCATAGGGGGCCCTAAACCTTTCTCAAGCTAAAGGAGGCATAGGCAGAAGGCTAGCTTTTGGGCTCCTTCCCTGGTTTCTGCCCTGGGCCCCTGAGCTGGTGTTAGGTTTTCACCGGTAAGGGCAGGTTTCTTTTGTAAACTGTTCTCTTGAGCACTGGGAGCGAATAGGAAATGACCTTATTAACATCCGCTTGACTACATTTAAACACTATTTGTGCTAATATTTGGCATGCATGTTTGTTTCCCACGCTAGAGCCCCCTGAACACGCCTAATAGTGCAGTGATCTGAGAACCTGGGGAACTGGGTTCAAGTCCCACTATGGCTCCTGGTGAATCTGGGCATGTGGGTAAGTCAATTAACCTTCCGTTGCCGCAGGTACAAAATAAGAACCTGTATAATATGTAAACGCTTTCAGGCTTATTTTCGAAAGAGAAGGGCGCCCATCTTTCGACACAAATCGGAAGATGGGCGTCCTTCTCCCAGGGGCCCCCAAATCGGCATAATCGAAAGCCGATTTTGGGCGTCCTGAACTGCTTTCCGTTGCGGGGATGACCAAAGTTCATGGGGGCATGTCAGAAGCATAGCAAAGACGGGACTGGGGCGTGCTTAACACATGGGCGTCCTCGGCCGATAATGGAAAAAAGAAGGACGTCCCTGACGAGCACTTGGCCAACTTTACTTGGTCCAGTTTGGGCACCTTTTGAGACTTGGTCGCAAGAAAACTGGACCAGTCCCGCCTTCGCTTCGGTGCCGACACGCCCCCGTGAACTTTGGTCGTCCCCACGACGGAAAGCAGTTGAGGTCACCCAAAATCGGCTTTCGATTATGCCGATTTGGGCAACCCTGAGAGAAGGACGCCCATCTCCTGATTTGTGTCGGAAGATGGGCGCCCTTCTCTTTCAAAAATAAGCCTGCTAGTGGCCTATATTGAGGCCTTTTTCCTCTATTTCTACTGGATGTATGACATTTAGGGGAAGTTTTATGTTAGTCTGGGTTATACTAGTATTTTCCCTTTTCCTTTTTTTTGTGCATTGTATTTATGTAGCCTTTTTAAATTTGTAGTTTGATAGAGATCAATTGCTTCAGTACTTTGAAAGTCAAGGTTGGATTATAAAGAATGACGCAGCCCGTTCTGGCTCCAAAGATAAGCACAGTATCTGCCAAATGATTCAGGCACAGCAACATTGAGTTCTTGCAAGCTTTCCCTCAAACAATCATAAGTACAGAAAGGCTCGGTCTCCAGCATAATAACAGCAGCTATCCCTCATGAGAAGGTCTAAACTGGGTCCTTTCTGAAAAGTTACAGCATGAAGCTGTGCATTGAAATTCACTGTAAGTCCTGAACCAGCATAATTGCATAGCAAGCACATAATTGTCTGCTCATTCTAAGTTACTGTCATTTGAAAAAAGTACTTTGTATGTTTTTCTTATGCTATAAGCAAAAGAGATGACACGTTTCATATTTCTGTGAAGCTATAGTTCCTATGCTGAGAGTTGCTCATATAAAATTGCCCCCTTTATTTTGTTTAAATCATTTTATTCATATATGTACCATTGTATATGTGTGTAAAATTACCCCCAGGTAAAAATATGCACAATGACAATAACATGCATCTTTATATACAACTAGGGCTCAGGGCAGATTTTGGTAAGAACATGAGCAGAATAGCAATTGATGAGCATACTTATAAAATTTGCACATTTGCACCTATCTTACGTGCAGACTTTTATGCTTTCTCTAAATGCCTGCAACTTCATTTTATAAAAAAAATCAACCTTGCATTGTACTCCTCTTAAGGAAAATTTTTTTATTGGAGATGGGTAATCCAGTTCAAACTTTTTATTGACATTTCTTTTAGAAAATCATAAAACGTCTTCCACTTTTTAACATCACATTATTGTTCACACAGTTCAATTCGGACACCCAGGGGTCAATTGAAACATTTTTCCTTAAGAAGAGTACAGTGCAAGGTCGATTTTTATGTATATATGATTTCCCTCCACTGCTTGTTGAAAGAATTTTCATTGGACAGTTTAATGTTTGATTTATCATATAGTGTGCAACTTCACTTTAGCCATTTTATAAAGATGTAGAAGTGCCTATGGATCTTTATAAATCAGGCTTGAAAAAAGGTACCTTTTAGGACTTCTCACTTAGGGGCCCTTTTACTAAAGGGTTGGCACGTGGCGACGGGCTTGCCATGTGCCAATCCGAAACTACCATTGGGCTACCACAGAAGCCCAGTGGTAGTTCCCCCCCCAGCGCATGCCAGAACTTAGCAGGCAATAATCAGCGCTGCCCGGGTACCACAGGTTAGCGCTGGAGTCCCTACCACCATCTCACCCCCTTTCCATCCTGCATCTGTCCCCCTCCCCCTCTCCATCCAGCGTCTGCCTCCTCTCTCTCTCCACCCCCCCCACCCCTTTGCATCTAGCATCTGACCCTTCGCTTTCCTCATTTCCATCCAGAGTCTCTCCTTTTTCTCCCTCCTCCATCCAGTATCTGGCCCCTCTCTCCGCAGTGGTGGCAAAAAAAAGTAAAAGATCATAGGGCCGCACTGTTCCCGCTCGCGGCTGACCGGCTCTGCCTCGGAACAGGAAATTATATCAGAAGAAGGCGGTACCAGCATGGCTATTAATAGGAAAAATAGGAAATCAGCTATTTTCCAGCTGTGGTAAAATTATCTTAGTGTGTGGGAAAAACCCACTGAAGTGCATGATAAAGGCCACTTTTTACCACAGCTTAGTAAAAGCACACTTAAGATTGACAACAAATCCAAATATAAATCAATCAAAAATGCTTCACCAGTCTTCAAATTACTATTCCTTCTTTTGTTCTTTTCTCTTATATCCTTTTTTGAAAATTATTTTTATATGTTACAGTGTAGTCTTTTGAACGTGTGTGAACTAATCGCATGCTAAATAATTTTAGGAGGATTTTTTGAGGGGGCATATCAGGAGTGGAGAATGGATGATGCTACACTAACCAATTAGTGCATCTACATTACTACACACTAATTAGTTAGTACATGGATAACGCAGGAGCCCTTACTGCCTACAAAATAGGTGTCATTGACTTGTCATTCAATTAAATTGTGTGTGTACATTGGGCACGCAACAAAGTTTGCGCATGCAATTTTTAGTGACTTTTATAGCATTCAGGGGTATACATGGGGTTCTTTTACTAAGCTGTGGTAAAAATAGGCCTTACCGCACCCTTAGGCGGGTCTTTTCTGCATTCTAAAAACCTTGATTTACTGTAATGTTGCCATAGGCTGAGCGACCATGTTTTTTGAATTACCACAGGAGCATTTAGGGGCTCTTTTACTAAAGGGCTGCCACGAGGCAACCTGAAACTACCACTGACCCAACACGGGTGCCGCTGGTATTTCCACCCCCAGCGCGTGCTATTTCCGGCGCTAGTGGAAATATTGAAAAAACAATTTCTGCAGGGGGTTACTGTAATTGGGCAGCATCGCATGCTGCCTGGTTACCACCAGGTTAGTGCAGGAGCATTTAGTGTCACCTTAATGTGTGGTGGTAAGTGCTTCCCCCAAAATGGCCGCACAGCAAGTGTGAACTTACAGCACGGCCATTTCCTTTCTTTTTGGCCTTTTTACCTGCTGCGGTAAAAAAGACTGATAATTGAATGCTAACAATTGTCTTATCCACAAGGATGGTGAGCCCTTAGGTCCCGTAAGGCCCCGAAGGACCTCAAAGGACAGCCGTGCAACCCCAAGTCTTCACCCGCGGCGACCGCCGTTCACCAAGGGTTGAGCCCCCAGCTGCAGGCGGTCAACGGGACTTCAGGAACCGGGGGTTGACGGACTGACCTGGACTGGAACCGGGAGAGAAGCGGGCAGAAGGAATAGAGATGTCTACAAACTGGCAGCAGATCACGGCAGGCAGCCAACAGCGTAGTCAGAGTCAGGCAAGCGGTCAAGGCAGGCGGCTAGTAGAGTAGTCGAAGTCAGGCCAGAGGTCAAGACAGGCAACTAGCAGAGTAAACCAGGAAACAGTCCAAAAGTCCAAAAACAGCAACACTAGGAAATCAATGGAAACACAGGAACCATGGAGACTGGCCTCGGGTAACAGAACCTGAAGCAATATCCCAACTCAGGCTCACTCCTTAAATACTGTTCGGCAGTCAGCCGCCCAGCCCCCGTAGACAAAGCCGGCCAATCAGAACTTGGTTATCGACGGAACCCTTCTGATTGGCTCTGACCGATCTCCCAGGCGGATCTATCGTGCTGGCCTTCCAGTCTAACTCCTCTGAGGCGGAGCTTTGGGATTCCGCGCCCGAGAATGAAGAAGACGCTGGCCATCGCATCTCGGAGCCATCTCCCTTACTGACGCGAACACAGCCCCCGTAGCCGCAGGGCCGGTCTTAGCAAGTGCGGGGCCCTATGCAGACCAATTTGGTGGGGCCCCATCCTAGCCCCACCCCACCGTAGCCCCGCCCCACCGTAGCCCCGCCCCCACCCTAGCTCCACCCCATTGATAAATTATTCCATTTTTAGAACATTTTTTATTTATGAAATTTCAAAGACAAATGAAGCTAAACTTGTACAAAAAACTGATTGAAATAATAAGCACAATGCTATCATGAAACCTCCCTCCCCAGAAATTATTCAGTTCAAGTCCACTACAATTAGTAGTTCCAATTCTCATAACAAAGGAGAATAAAGGAAAAATATTAAGAAAAGATTCAGTACTTTCAAATTCCCCTATTACTCTGTAACCCATATATGCAATAAAATAAAAATGAAATGAAAAGATATACAATAAAATTAAGTGATATGTAAAATATAATGTACAATATAAAAACATATAGACCACCAAGGTATTAAAATTGTTTTAAAATATAATCACAACTCTCTGACTCAAGAAGACTCCGACTCTGTCATCCATAATTGTCTGACAACACACAGAAAAAAAATAAGTAAAAAAAAAAAAGTCACAATTAATACCTTATACACCAATATACCATCCATACGGAAAATGCAGATTATCAACAATATGAAGCTAGCAAGGGATCATAATATCACAATTCTCATGTAGAGCCACAAAAACCCTTTTAGAGATAGTGTGTCATGATTTAGGCTCTACACCCTTTCCGATGTTTGGTGCCACCTTAGTAAGGCCAACACACAATCTCTCCACTGCAAAACACTATACACAAACGTGTGCAAAAACACACTCATAACCTTCACAAACCATAAACAGCACTAATTCCAAGGACAGGACGAGCTACAACCTTATGCGTGGCGTGGAAAGGCAACTGTAATTACACCGGGCTCTAAAACACCAGTGCACAACCTAGTGAAAAAAAACAAACAAAAAGGGCTGCAAACTATACGCTAGCAGAATACTGTACCTTTTTTGATCACACCTGAAAAACACATGAATGCAAAATACTGAACTGGAAAGTTACCTCAAGAAGTCAGACTCAGTATGTAGCAATACTACAAAAATTAAAACTTACATGAAAAATATCATAGATGCACATTTCCAAAAACTAACATATTCCAATTAATAAATCCTGAAAAATAGTTTTTTCTACCTTTGTTGTCTGGTGACTTTGTTTTTCTGATCATGCTGGCTCAGTATCCGATTGTGCTGGTATCTGTCCTCTTAACTCCGTTTCCAGGGCTTCCTTTCCATTTATTTCTTTACTTTCTGCCTTTCTTCTTCATTTCTTGCCCTACATCCGTAAGTAAAAGCTGGGTCCTCCGCAGACTTGACTGTCCAGTGGATCCAGCTTCTGTCTATTTCTATATCCATGTGCACTTTATCTCCTCTCTTCCTTTTCCCTCACTCTCTGCTTCCTCACTCTTCCCTCGCCTCCATCCATGTCCAGCATTTCTTCTCTCTCCTTCATCCACCCATGTCCAGCAACCTCCTGCCATCCCCCCTGCCATCCCCCCTGCCATCCATCTATGTCCAGCAACCCCCTGCCCCCTCTGACCTCCCCTGCCATCCACCTATGTCCAGAAACCCCCTCCCTCCATCCACCATGTCAGCGACCCTCCTGTCCTCCCTGCCCGCCCTGCCATCCACCTATGTCCAGAAACCCCCCCCCTGCATCCACCCATGTCCAGCGACCCTCCTGTCCCCACCTGCCATCCTGTCCAGCAACCCCCCTGTCCCTATCCCTCCCCTGCCATCCACCCATGTCCAGCGACCCTCCTGTCTCCGCCCTCCCCTGCCATCCACCATGTCCAGAAACCCCCTCCCCTGCCACCCACCCATGTCTAGCGCCCCTCCTGTCCTCCCTGCCTGCCCCTGCCTCCACCTATGTCCAGAAACCCCCTCCCCTGCCATCCACCCATGTCCAGCGACCCTCCTGTCCCTCCTGCCATCCATGTCCAGCAACCCCCCTACCCTATGCTCTCCCCTGCCAGCACCCATGTCCAGCGACCCTCCTGTGCCCCCTGCCCTCCCCTGCCATCCACCTATGTCCAGAAACCCCCTCCCCTGCCATCCACCCATGTCCAGCGACCCTCCTGTCCCTCCTGCCCATCCATGTCCAGCAACCCCCCGTCCCCTATGCTCTCCCCCTGCCATCCACCATGTCCCGCGACCCTCCTGTGCCCCCTGGCCCCCTGCCATCCACCTATGTCCAGAAAACCCCCTCCCTGCCATCCACCCATGTCCAGCGACCCTCCTGTCCCCCTGCCATCCATGACCAGCAACCCCCTTGTCCCTATGCCCTCCCCTGCCATCCACCCATGTCCAGTGCCCTCCTGTGCCCTGCCCCCCCCTATGTCCAGAAGCTCCTCCTACATACCCCCATGTCCAGCGACCTCCTGCCTTGCCAACTGCCATCCACCTATGTCCAGTAACCCACCCCCCGTCCCCCTGCCCTCCACCCACGTCCCACAACGCGAGTCTCCTCATTCCCTGCTTCTCTCCTCCCTCCAGCCCTGAGACATCTCCCGTCTGACCCCCCCCCCCCCGACCTGCAAACGACCCTCTTCTTTCGCCCGCACCTCAACTGACCCGACCCAGCATTTTAAAAAACCTTCAAGCGGCGGTGCCGGTGCCGCGTGGGGAGAAAACTCGCTTCGTCGTTGGCCGGCCTTCCTCAAGTCCCGCCCTCTGATGTACTCCGCAAGGGCGGGACTGAGGGGAAGGCGGCCAACGACGAAGGAGTTTTCTGCCCTCAGACGCGAGGCACCGGCACCGCCGCTTGAAGGTTTTTTAAATGCTGGGTCGGGTCAGTTGAGGTGCGGGCGAAAGAAGAGGATCATTTGGCGGCGTCGGGGAGTGGGGGGGGGTCAGACGGGAGAGTCTCAGGTGGCTGGAGGGAGGGAGAGCAGCAGGGGAACGAGGAGACTCGCGACGTGGGTGGAGGGCAGACGAGCGTGGTCAGCAAGGCAGAGGCGAGGCACGCCGCGCGGGGCCCCACTTAGGCGCGGGCCTATGCGGCCGCTCGGTCGCCTCTGCCTAAGACGGCCCTGCGTAGCCGGCGATCGAGAGACCGGCAGCCGCGATCGCCGGCCTCCGGCCTCGGCCCCGGACTGGGCGGCCATCACCACGGTAAGCCCCGGCTCCCCTCCGTGGCCTCAGGAAAGCCGGCCTATGTCGGGGTGGACGCCGGCTCCTGCTTCCCGCGGAGGAGCAGCGGAGGGAGCGACGGATGTGACAACAATCAATTATTGGTATTAATTGGCATTAACTTAAATTTAGATGTGTAAATTTTACATGTAGATGCAAAAAAGGGGCATGGCCATGGGAGGGTCAGGGGTGTTCCTTTAATTTATGCACGTTGTTATAGAATAAAGGGAATCCACGCCTAAATGTAGTCACGGCTCCAGGGCTAAGGACTATTCTATAAACAGCTCCTAATTTTAAGGGGTCTTTTTACTAAGCTGCAGTAAAAGGGGGACTATGCTAGCATCAGCGTGTGTTTTTGATATCCACTGAGGTTCCCAGCGGGTAAAAGGCTGTCTTTTATATTTCAATATTTTATTGATGACTCATCAGAACAAAAACACATTCCATCTTGTAAACATATCAAACACAATACTGAACAAAAAAAAACTAATGCTTAGTCTAGTCATCCAACTTTTATCCACTTTTTCTCCCCCCCCCCCCCCACCCCCCCCCCCCCCCCCCCAAACCCTCTCCCCTTGTTTTAAAGTTTAACAATTTTTTATTGACGAAATAACAAAATTGACAATCAACAGCCTCCATCTGCATCCTTTTAAAACAAGACAATCTGAGTACACGGATAGTGATAATAGCTTCATTAAATTTTTAAACATTTGCCCCCCCCTCCCAACTCCCCTCCCCACCCCTTCAAAGTTCATGAGAACTATTCTTCCACTGTAACATACATGTAACCCAGTAGACAATATAGTGCAGATTCAGTGGAACGACGAGCTGGTAGCTTCAAAAAGCTCCATCACTTAGAGCTCTAGTGTTCCATATCATAACCATAACAACATTATATAACTTCCTTTCCCTCCGTCCCTCCTCATCTGCCAGTATACTCAGGGCAGATAACAGTAACCACATGAAGAATGAAATATTGTGGCAGCCACAGCCGAAAATGCTGTCTTTTTTATGAAGAACAGAAATGGCTGTGCGGTTAAGTGAAACACTTACTGCGAAGCCATTTTGAGGGGGAGTTCTTACCACCATTGAAATGGTGGTAAGGGCTCCTGCGCTATCCCAGCAGTAGTCGCGTAGTGTGCGGCGCTGCCTGATTACCGCCAGTTAAGTTCCAGCGCTACAAAAATAGGACATATTTTGGTAGCACTGAAAATGGTGACCGCTACGGATGGGAACTACCGTCAGGCTCCTTTGGTAGTTCTGGATTAGTGCACAGTAATCCCACAGTGCAATTTATAGAATTTAGGGGCCCTTTTACTAAGCAGCGGTAAAAATGAAACCAGCATGTGCCCAAAACCGGCCTGAGCCTTAATGCCACCATTGATCTAACGGTAAAAGCTCACGTGCTACACACATGGTGACCGGTCAGCACATGCCAAGCACCGATTACTGCCAGAAACTGGTGCGCGTAGGAGAAAATAAATAATTCATCCACACGTTATGAGCGTGTACCAAATCTGAAATTACCGCCAGGAGGGCGTGTGCTGCACATGCGTCGACCCTACCACGGCTTAGTAAAAGGGCCCCTTAGTCCATAATGTTTAACTTGTATCATTTCTGCAACATTAGCTGTTCTTTCTGAGGCTTTTTTTTAATGTAGATTTTTATCCAGGTTTGAATGTAATCTTTGGACGAATTCAAGTTGATTTCAACAAAATCAATATTAAGTGGCATATGCTAGGCTTTTTCATGTTTCTTTTCTCTATTTTAGCACTCTATAGCTTTGGCTTAATAGAATACAATCTAATTTCATATATAAATGCATTATATTTGATCTACTGCATGATCTCAGCATGACAGTAGCAGCAGCAGAGAAAGCCAGTCCTCATTTTAAGCTTTTTAAGCCAATATTTTGTGTACAGTATCCAATTATGTTATCAAGCCATAATTACACAGCTTTTGCAAGATCAATTTATTTTATGGAACCTTAACTCAGTCCTTTCAGCCTGTAGCCCAAGAGACTACAATTAACTTCTAAATATTTTATTCTGTAGTAGAGATGGCTCTGAATAGCCAGACAGGATTTTAATAAAAGAGCTTAACTCCATTACCTACTTTTTTTTATCACCTGAAAGTCTCGAGCACTCTGCATAAGTGCTAGTATTAAAGAAAAGAAAATGTGCATGCATAAGTCTGCATGTACATTTTCTTTTCTTTAATACTAGTCATGTTATTTTATTCACATATAGATCAATTTTCAAATGGACTTACATGTTTACCGGCAGTCTTTGAATAAGTCTATACATTTCTGGGGGATCAAGGAGCTGCTGGAACTCAATGCTTATCAGCAGAGACTCCAGACTGTGAACTAGGCTGATTGTGTATAAGCTGCTAAGCTTTCAAGGTAGCATAGAAGCAACAAACATTTAAACTCATGCCGTGCTATTGATTCTGAGTGAGGAAAAAACATTTTCCAGTGTTGTCTTCTGGGGCTTTGGTCTTTTCTGACTCCACTGGGGAATTAGTGGCGTAGCTGGAGGAATTTGAAATGAATGCCAGTTTGATTAATTCACTGTTTGAATCAACGCAGGGCTTCAGCAGTCCAGCATTGCATCATCTGCAAAAGATATTGGAACTGCGGCAGCAACTGACCTCCCAGGGTCGACATATATCCCTCCCTCGGGCCGGCATCCCTCCCCCCCATCCAGTCTCCCTTTCCCCTTCCTTTATCTCTCTCTCCCCTGCAGGTCCACTACTGCTCCCTCTGCTCTCTCACTCCCTGCAGTCCTGTAGTTTACAGCAGCAGCAGCATAACAGGCTGCTCGGCTGGCTGCCTGCCTCTGCCATGTTCCACCGCAGGATATTGCACTGCAGGAGGCTCCTTTGAGCTCTTAACATTGAGATTTATCCCAAGACTACTGTGATTAAGGATAGTTGAGATTTACAATTTTTTTTTGTTACATTTGTACCCCACGCTTTCCCACTCATGGCAGGCTCAATGCGGCTTACATGGGGCAATGGAGGGTTAAGTGACTTGCCAGAGTCACAAGGAGCTGCCTGTGCCTGAAGTGGGAATCGAACTCAATTCCTCAGTTCCCCAGGACCAAAGTCCACCACCCTAACCACTAGGCCACTCCTCCACTGCTTTCTGTACAGCTTTACCAGGATGGAAAGACCATTGATTAATAAACTGGAGCTTGAACATGAAATGATGAACATATTTGAAAATAAGATACAAAATAGTGAACAAAAATGGAGAAATGTGTCCAGGATATAACTAAATCAGAAGAAGGTGTTAAGATGAAGCACTAGAACATTAGCAATTATGATCATAAAACTAAGAACATTATCAGAGTTATTAATTTTCCTAAGCTTGACATTGTTACAGGATTGAATCTTTTCAAAATGCAGTGGCATTCCTAGGGTGGCTGACACCCGGGCGGATTGCCGATGCGCCCCCCGGGTGCAGCACAACCCCCCCACCCCCAGCAAAAGGACACCCCCCCCCGGTGCAGCGCGACCCCCCCCCCGGCAAAAGGACACCCCCCCAGGTGCATTGTTACCTGCTGGGGGGGAAGAGTGCCGCGCACCTGTCTGCTTCGCTCGTTCCATGCTCCCTCTGCCCCAGAACAGGAAGTAACCTGTTCCGGGCAGAGGGAGCACAGAACAAGCGGAGCAGACAGGCGTGCGGCACCCCCCCAACCGTGCACCCGGGGTGGACCGCCTCCACCCCCCCCCCCCTTGGTACGCCACTGTCAAAATGTATATAGGTGAGGTATTAGAGGTGCCAGATTCTTCCCTTCTTCCAATATCATCTGCTTACTAGTTGCGTGGTAAAGATAATATGAATGTTAGAGAGGATGGTGTTACCCATATAGGGTCCAAGGCTCATGGATTTGACATACTGCCTTTCTGTGGTACAACCAAAGTGATTTACATTTTTTTACTTTATTTTTCTTGAGTTATAAACATAATTACAAGTATCCACTTGATTCAGAAATGTGACTAACTTCAAAAAAAGAAGAAAAAAAGTATTACAGTAAAGAATATTTTCAAGAAATTAAATAGTCTCAAAGACAATCCATTAGACCACAAACTAAACTCTAAGGGGAAGGAATGAATAGGTGGAAACTTCTAAGAAAAAGGGAAAAAGGATAAAGGCGATAAGGCATTGGCATGATGACTATCCAGAATACAATACTTCAGCATAAACTAAGCAGTACTAGAGTGGGGGGAGGATACCAGGGGAGAGCTTCTTCAAGTCCAAAAAAAAAGTTTTCTGGGACAAAGAATATATATCTGGTACAACATATATAATTACTAGTGGAACCCAGCCCGTTTCCTCAACAATTAAACAGGCTCTAGAAAGGCTCTCTTGCAAGCAATTTTTTGTCTCTCCCCTGCCTTCCCCTCCATATCCAGCAATTCTTCCCTTCCCCCCATCTCATCCCCTCCATGTACAGCGATTCTCCTCTTCCCTGCCCTCCCATCCATGTCTCTCCTCCCATCCCATCCATGTCCATTGATTCTGCTCTACTGTGCTCTGCTCTGCCCTCCCTCGATGTGCCACGATTCTCTCTTCCTTTATACTTCATCGTTTTCTGGCTGGCTGGCTTCCCTTCCGTTGGTAACATCCTGACTTCAGCTCGCCTCCAGCATTCCCTTCCCTTTCACTGTTCCGCCCTCTGATGTCATTACATTTTGACGCGAGGGCAGAGCAGTGAGGGTGAATGGAACGCTGGAGGCTGGCTGACGTCATGAGATGTTACGAACCCAGGCAGCCAGACAGCGATGGAACGTTGGAGGTGCAAATTATTAATAGGATACCTTTGCAAGGATATCGTAATTCAAAGTGGCACCCAGAGACATGACCTCCTGTCGCATGGTCAGAAAGGCCTTACGTCTCTCCTGAGTCACTCTCACCAAATCCGGAAAAATCTATACTCTCTGTCCATAAAACTGTGCTTGTAAGTTGTGTAAATATTTATGTATATTTTTTTATTGATGACATTTATACCCCACATTTTCCCATACATATAAATGTATATAAATGCTTCATCATATTTAAATCCTAGTTAAACACATAAAATTTACAAACATGGCATGTTCTGAGACATATTCCTGAGAAGAGTCCAAGATGGAGATGTATCTAGATTACATTGTCCATTATCAGCCAATGCTTTAGTTGGTAAATAGAACACCTTATTAACCGGTGGAACTGATTCTGCTGCTAAACTCAAAACCTTAGTCATATTTTTTTTAAGGTATCCAATGGCTGTATTTTTACAGGAGCCGACTCTGTGGGTGCTTGAGCACCCCCAATGTTGAGAAAATCCTTTGTATTTGTCCAGGGAGGGGTTATTTCAATTGGGCTTAGCACCCCCAATAATTTTGAAAAGTTGGCTCCTATGGCTGTATACCCAGATCGTTTGGAAAATTAAGTAGCCGAAGATTAAATGCCTGAATTGCTTCTCAAATTGCTCCAGCTTACGATGAATCCCAATTTTGTCTTTAACCAAAGTCTATACCACCTCTGAATTATAAATCAAAGACCTTTCCAGTCTTCAATTTCTCACAATGCCCAGCCTCTAACATCTCAAATTTTTGTGCAAGAATTCCACAAGATAACTTAAGATTGGAATATCAGATGAGCAACTTAAAATAATTGATTCCAGCTTGGTAAGGAGGCCCCAAATTGTCCCAAGAGTCACCTCCCCTGTCTGATGCACTGCTCCAGATTCAGATGTTAAATCAGCCCTGCTGCTCCGATGGATCATTGGAGTTCCCCAACATAGAAGTTAATGGCTGAACTGGCCTCTCCGAGGGAAGAATCCGAACAGCTCGTTCTGTGGTATGGGGAGCTTCTATCTGGTTCGAGGAGGAGGGTTCCAAGATATACCTGGTCTGGACTTAGCACTTCCTTCTGAAAAAACGCTCTCTCCAACAAGACCTGCAAGCTCTAACAAGTGGGCTGGTGTCAAGTGCTCGCGAGGGCTGAGAGAAATCTCATCCTCAAGCAGGTCAGAGTTCTCACCAACAACACCCACAGCAGGAGTCTGGCCTTTGCTACTAGTTCCAGACCAAGCTGGGTAAGAAATGTTTCAATCCGGGGTTGGGACACCAAAGGCACGAGAGGAACCGAGCCCATAGGAGATGGGACTCTTACTTTACCCTTCCATTTGTGTAGCATTGTAAGGGAACAAAGAAATAAGAAAAAAAAAAGGAACTCAAACCACACCAGGATGCCTAGCATGCCACAATCGACTCCTCCCTCTCAGTTGTGATTTACATTTATTATGCTGGTACTTTCTCTGTAGTGGGTTCATAATCTAAGTTTTTGTTGTTGTTGTTGTTGTAGCTTGGACAATGGAAGGTTAAGTGACTTACCACCAGGGTCACAAGGAGCCACAGTATCAAGGTTAAGGTCAAATACATTGTCTGGTGATGTTTCTGCCGAGCTATTACTTGAATCTGTGACAAAAGCAATTTTAGGAGCTGGCTTTGTGGGTGCTTGAGCACCCCCAATATTGAACACATTCCTTGACTGTGTCCAGGGAGAGGTAAATTCCATTCAGTTTAGCACTCTCAATTTTGAAAAGTTGGCTTCTCAGGTACTTGAATCAGAACATGATTGGATATTTCAAATTTTTTCCTTGAAGTAATAAGAACTTTTTAGGATGTTCCCGGATGTTTCCTTTCAAACTCAGTTGAATAGATGTCAATGTCTTGCTTTAAATTCTGAAATGTTAGCTTTAGGAACAATGTTTACATTGTATTATCTATGAAGATGTAAATTAAATATATTTCTAACCAGGGGCGTATCTGAACTGCGGCAGTAGGGGGGCCAGGGCCAGAGTGAGGGGGCACATTATAGCCCCCCCCCGCCGCCGCCATTGCCGATCCCCCTCCCCCCAGCCGCTGCCATTGCCAACCTCCCCCCGCCGTTGCTGTCGCCTACCTTCTCTGGTGGGGGACCACAACCCCCGCCAGCCGAGGTCCACTTCCTCCTGCCACTGCCGGCTGCCTTTAAAAGAATTCCTTCAGCTGGTGGGGACCCCCAACCCCCGCCAGCTAAGCCGAGGTCCTTTCATTTCTTCCACTGCAGTCTGCAAAGCTGGCGCCGAAAGTTTCTTATGAGTCTGACGTCGCTGCACGTTGTACATGCAGGACATCAGACTCAGAAACAGAATGACATTTTTACCATGCGCCGGGGCCCCTTTTGCCACAGTGGGTAAAAAGGCCGAAAAAAGAAATGGCTGTTCGGTAAGAGACTCCATAGCTAAGTGGTATTTTTTAAATCTGTTTTAATTTCACAATTTGCACTTACTTCACTAGGGAGGTTTTGTGCCAGTGATGATGAAGCCCTGCTCTTTCAGCTATTAGCTGTGAGCTTCTTGAGGCTTTTTCCTCCCTATTTATTATTTTTATTGCTTACTGATCATAATAAAAGAATCTCTTTTTATTTATTTTGCTAGGCAAAATTAGCACATAGCCATTTTCCGGCTGTGGTCATAACAGCCTTAGCATGAGGGGGAAACCTGCATAAGGGCATGCTGCTAAGCTAAATTTTATTGTAGCTTAGTAAAAGGACCACTAAGAATAATCACCTCAGAGGATGAGAGCTGGGTTTTTTTTTGTGAAAACAACTGTTGGTTGTCCTGTTAAATAATTCAGCTTGGTTTGTTTTTGTTTTTTCATTCTTGGATCTTTTGGAAATGTGGACTTATTTTTTTCAGTCTGGATTGAATGGTTATTGCTTTTCTTCATCTGTAAATGAATTGTAATTGTAAATTTCATAAAATTATAATTTTGTAATTGTAAAATTCATAAAATTATTGAACTGAAAAAAAAGCAAACAGGAATCATTAGAAAGGAATAGATAATGCCTCTGCGTCACTCCATTGTACCTTGAGTATTTTATGCAATTCTAGTAACTGCATGTCAAAAGAGATACAGAGGAATTAAAAAAAGGTACAAGGAAGGGCTGCCAAAATGATAGCGGATGGCATGACTTCCCTATGAGGAAAGTGTAAAGAGGTGGAGGCTCTCCAGCTTGAAGAAGAAATAGCTGAGGAGGGATATGATATAAGTCTATGAAATCATGAGTAGAGCTAAACAGGTAAATGCCCAATTGGTTATTTACTCTTTTAAAAAATACAAAGACTAGGAGACACACCATGAGGTTTAGTAGTACATTTAAACTATAGTAACATAGTGGATGACAGCAGATAAAGACCATTCAGTCTACCCAATAGGATTGTCAGGGGAGTACCCACTGTACAGTGCAATTATTTTCCCCAATTTTTATTTTGGGGATCGTATCTGGTATAGAATGAAGGTTTTTATTTTAGGGAGTTGTATATTTTTCTCTTGATGCATAAAGATCTAGTTTGTTGCAGGAAAATGTGATAAAAGTGGCTTGCATCGCTTTTTAAAAAAGATTTGGACAAGGTTGGCACAAAACGTCTGTAAAACTTAAGGCAGACATGGAGAAAATCACTGCTCAGCATCAAATCAAGCTCCTTTTTGGAATCCTGTTTGCTCCGTGTGGTCTGGATTGGCCACTGGGCTTGATGGACCTTGGTATGACATTTCTTATGTTTTTACTGTATTGTAGGGACCCACAGTTAGACATCTGTTTTAAGAGCAATCTCTTACACAAAACCGTCAGATCATAGGTCCCTTGAGTGGTGGTAGGGAAGGAAGAATTATTTCAAGCTCCTCACTCTTACCCAGGGACACTTCCCCATACGGGCCTACTGGGCCCGGCCCAGGGCTCAAAGGTCTGGGGGGAGGTGAGGCTGTTCTCCTTATCAGGGTGGGTTTTGTGTAGGAGCCTACCTGTCTAGTCCATGTTACATTTTTAGTACTCATCTTCCTTTCCACCAGTTTACTCATTTTTGTAGCATTTTCTTGTCTGTAACACATGTATCTTATATGTTTCCTCATACGTTTATACATTATGCTCATATGGGGGGGTCACGTGATGGTCTGAGGAAGAGAGTCGCGTCTTTCTTCTCTCCGGGGTTTCCCTCCTTTAGCCCCAGTAAAAACGAGTGAAATCTGAATGAAATCATCCTGAAACGGAAGGAAAACTATTGGCTATCGATGGATCCCTTTATTACTAAAGAAACTCGGGCATCCGCGCTGAAATCGGGGAAAAAAGCGCCGAGAAATTGCGTGGAACAGGAGAAGCCAAGATGGCGCCTGACCCGACGGCGGATTCCCCTCCGAGATTTCACCCGTCACAGGTACAACAAATTACAGATGCAGTGAAAGCGGCATTACAGCCTGAACTTACCAAACTATCAGAACAAATGGCGGTGTGTAGAGCTGCTGCTCGGAGAAACGACTAGAAGAACGGGGGAACTCGAAGTGCGTGTGTCTGAGTTGGAGGACTCGAATAGAGAAAGTGAATCCACAGTGCAAGATCTACAGACCATGTTGCGCACACAAGCTAAACACCTAGATGACTTAGAAAATAGATCTCGGAGATCTAACCTCCGATTGATCGGAATTCCAGAGTCGGTGTCAGATCGAGCCCTTCCGACCCAGCTTGAGAACTGGTTGAAATCAGAGTTCGCGCTTTCAGATAGCGCAGGCCCACTTTGCCTAGAAAGAGCGCATCGCCTGGGAAGAAAGGTGGCAGGAGGTAACAGACCACGTGTGGTTATAATCAAAGTACATAACTTCATACATAAGGAAGAAATCTTGAGAGGAGCCCGTTCTAAATGGGATACACTGTCATTGACGGAGCAGCAATAAAAATTTTTCAAGGACTATTCTGCGGCCCTGCAAGAGCGCCGGAAGGCGTTTGGGCCAGTATGCCGCCAGCTGGCATCGAAAAATCAACGATTTATGTTATTGTACCCGGCTCAGCTCAAAGTGCTGGAAGTAGGCGGCTGGAAAATGTACCATTCGCCGGAAGAGGCTCAGGGCCTGCTAAGGGAGAACCCTCCTTCCCCTGCGGGACAGAATGGCTGATGAGAATTAAGGAAGACGGCCGAAGTGGAACCCGAGGATAAACAATAGTTGCGCACTGACAATTGGTAAATGGACCATTAATTTAGCACGTGTTAAGTTGCACTGTACACTGATCCAGTTTGTTTGGGATTGATATATATTGGGCACACTTGTATTGAATGGAAGAATGGAGATAAAGAAGCGAATGCTGGGGGGGGAGGGGGTCCCCTACCATCCATAGACCAGCTCTCTTTTAGTAGATGTTGCGAAAGAGGAGGGCATGGGCAGATGGGGGGAGGGGGGGAGCTATGGGAGGGTGGGGGGAGGGCAAGGAAGGGAGAAGAAGGGGGAGGGGGGGTTGACGTATATAATTGTGATTAATAGACAGGGAATGGGCATAGGGCTACAGATTAAGGAAGAGGGGAGCTTAGGTGGAGCTGGGCACCTAGGTTACCCACATGTCACTAATTACTTTACTCGAAGAACACATTATGTAGCAGACATATGGGTGCCCGGACACGGTTCATAACTTGGAATGTAGGGGGCATTACATCCCCAATTAAGAGGACAAAGATTTTAACAGGCTCTAAAAAGACATAGGGCAGATGTAGCCTGCATTCAGGAAACAAGGTTGTCTCAGGAGGAACTGAAGAAATTGAAACGAACTTGGGTAGGAGAGATATATGGGGCAGAGGCCAAAGGCAGGAGAAGCGGGGTGGCAATTCTAATACGAAGGGGGGCGGTGGCTAAGGCACACTTAGTGGGCAGCGATCCGGAGGGGAGATATGTGGTGGTACGTCTTTGGCTACAACACGTTGAAGACTTGGTAGTAGCGATATATGCCCCCAATCAGCAGGGAGACCCTTTTATGACCATTTGATCCAGGTATGTCAGCCCCATAGCTCATTACCTCTGCTTGTAATGGGCGATTTCAATTTAGTTGCAGATCCCACTCTAGATAGCTCCTCCTCTGGGGGGGGGGGGTCCGGAGGGGGCCAGAATCACGAATTTTAACTCAATTTATGCAGGCCCTTCAGGTGGTGGACTCTTGGCGGGTTTTACACCCGGGGGAGAGAGACTATACGCACCTTTCGAGGGCACATGGGACTCTCTCTCGATTAGATTACATATTGGTAGACCGAAGGATATTTCCCATGTGAGTGCAGTAGAGATCGGCCCGGAAGAAATATCGGATCACTCAATGGTCTGGCTAGATTTGGAAGGCCGAGATCTAGGAACAAGGGGAAGAGGGTGGAGATTTCCTACATACCTAGCCAATGACCCGGCCTTTAAACTGTATTTGTCAAAGAGCTGGGAAGAATATGTTAGATTCAACGGGAGGCATAAGGACAACCCTACTTTATTTTGGCAAGCAGCGAAAGCTGTCATGCGGGGTGCTGTGATTGCCTTTACGGTGAAACGTGAACGGAAGATAACAAAGGCGATTTTTAATTTGGAACGTAACCTGGGGAAGGCTAAGCGTAGGTCGCTGCGGCCCCAACAAATTACAATCGGGAACAGATGAAATAGCCCAAATAGCCTTAAATTCCCTACTACATGAAAGAGCCTCCAAAGTATTAGTAGCAACAAAATTCCGTTTCCAAAGATTCGGCAATAAAACTGGAACAATGTTAGCAAGGGTGGTTAAGTCCTGGGATGGGCCTAGAGTGGTAGTGGCGGTTAAAGACGGGGCAGGTCATATTCAACATGGAAAGAAGGAGTGCAACAGGTGTTCTATAAGTTCTTTAGGGATTTGTATACGAAACTCCCCTCCCCATCTTGGGTAACTATTACTAATTATTTGAAAAAAGCTGATATGCCAGTGTTATCGGCATTGGAAGCGGAGAAACTCTGCAGCCCCATCACGGGAGAGGAACTGCAGGGCATTATTCAGTCTCTCCCTTCAAACTCAGCTCCAGGCCCAGATGGGTTCCCTAGTGAATTTTATAAGATCTTAGGCCCGCACTTGGTGGGCCCCCTGCATTCATATTTTGAAGAGGTGGTGGCCGAGGGGCAATTTCCAGCCTACGCTAATGAGGCCTTAATCACATTGTTGCTTAAGCCAGGAAAACCCGAGAACCAAGCCGGCTCCTATAGACCGATTTCATTAATTAACGTGGATGTAAAAATACTTGCAAAACTGCTAGCTAATAGATTGCAGGAGAGCCTACCCAAGCTTATTGGTCAAGAACAAGTGGGGTTTATTCGAAATAGGCACGCAGGAACCAATGTACGGCGATTACTGTTAGCCTTGGCCCAGACTCAGCAGGCGGGATTTGAAACAATGCTGGTTAGCCTGGACGCTGAAAAAGCGTTTGATAAGGTAGGATGGGATTATATGTTTGAAGTACTACAGTTCGTAGGTGTGAAAGGCTGGGCATTAGGGGCCATCAGATCTCTTTATTCTAATCCCAAAGCAGCTGTGCTGATTAATGGAGAAAAAACTAAACAATTGATATAGAAAGAGGAACCAGACAAGGATGCCCCCTGTCCCCTCTTCCTGTCATTATTGCTATAGAACCACTGATAAGAAACATTCAGCGAAGGGAAGGGGTGGCAGGGGTGACGGTGGGAGGAGAACGGGTTAAGACACTTGCTTTTGCTGATGATTTGTTAATTGTTTCTACAGATCCAAGGGTAGCTTTACCAACTCTTTTAAAAGAGATAGACAGCTTTGGAGACATATCAGGGTTTCAAATTAATCGGGAAAAATCCCAAGTGATGAGATTGCAAGACCATGGAGATGGCTCTCCTCCTAATGATTTCTCATTGCAGAAGGCTGGGTCAGAGATGAAGTATTTGGGAGTATTAATCCCTCGGACATTAAGCTGTCTATATGAGGTGAACATTCGGAAATTAATGCGGGATACTGCTAGAAAACTAGAGCAGTGGCGGGGTCTACCTATTTCCCTTTTGGGACGAATCGCGCTTTATAATATGATGGTTATACCATGCTGGTCATACATGTTCCAAACATTACCCCTACACTTCACTAATGAGGATGAAAGGAGATTGAATGGATTGCTAAGGAAATTTCTATGGCGGGGAAGAAACCTAGATTTCCTCTAGACAAACTATATGTCCCCAAAGAATATGGAGGGCTAGGTTACAAAGTGTACGGCACTTGGCGATTGCAAGTGCCATGAGACATGTAAACAGACTGGTTTCGCAAATCTGGGGATTTCTCAGCCACAACTATGGAACTGAACTTATTTGCACCAATCCATTTTAGTAGCTGTCTTCATGGGAGTGGGGGAGCCTCTCCACTCTTGACGATAGCCAACATCCTGCCCCAGGCGCAGAAAGCATGGAACTGGATATGCAGACTACACCACTTTCTCACCAAAAATCACTCCATTACTACCATTATGTGGGAACCCTGAATTTCCCCCAGGAATGCTATATAACATCTTTAAACAATGGAAAGAGCGTGACGTCATCTACTTGCAACAGCTCCTAACTAAAGAAGGGAAACTACAATCGTTTCAGGAATTGCAAAAAAGAGGCCTACTCCACCCCAAAGACTATTTTCACTACTGGCAGTTAAAACATTATACAAGGAGCCTGTCATGGGAATTGCTGGCGGAGGATGTTCAGGAGGAATTATCAGAGGCGTTTACTTTGGGATCTCAAGTAAGAGTCCCATTAAGATTCCACCTAAGACACATTAAAGACACAATTTCTGAACCGGATTTCGGCAAATATGCAGAGGCTTGGAGCAAGGACCTATCGATAGAGGTGTCACCGGGCTTACTTAAGGAACATGTGTTATCGCTGCACAGAGTGTCCAGCTTGGCGGACCATTGGGATTTACAATACCGCTTTGCCTTCCGGATGCACATGCCACCTAGACGAGCATTCTACGCGGGGGCCTCTCCAGATGGGAGGTGCCCCAAGTGCCAGGCTGAAGGGGCGACATTGGGCCACATGTTCTGGGCTTGCCCAGAAATTCATAACTTTTTGGGAGGCCCTGCTGGCAGGAGTTTCAGCTCTATGGAAAGCGCGATGGTCCGGCTCGCCGCTTTTGTTATTTGGAAAACCCTGCTTAATTAACCCAAAGCCGAAAGGTTTTACCAGCTTTGCAGAACGAGTTACTTTGCTTGCCAAGAAGTCCATTCTTGCAGAGTGGTTATCCCCGAAAGGTCCATCTCTTCAGAGCTGGCGAATGCGGATGGTACAATGTATACGAACTGAACGTATGATGATAAAAGAAGGGGACATAAAGGAGTTTAAAAGTTTTTGTATAAGATGGGGCCCGTTTTTGGATTCCTTGGCTCCCAAAGCGGAAAAGCTCCCTCTTAAATATGTGACTGATAGACTAACCTTGACTGTGGCCTATTGACCCATAACTAATGTCTGATGGGAAAGGGAGGGTAGAGGGGTGGGAATAAAAGGTTATAGGGAGGTCCTTGGGGGGGAAACACCAGAGGGCCATCAGAACACAGGCTCTTTGGGCTACTCCCTCTTGGTAGCTGCATTGTTATAGAATTGGAGGGTTTGGGGAGAATAAAAAGGGGAGAAAACTTTATTGGATGACAATGCTTTTAGGAACTAATGTGGTATAAATTATATGCTTATTGTGCTTCATATGCAATGTTTCCTAGTGAGTTATATATGTTTTTTTCAGTATCTTGGATGTTCATCAATAAAAATTATTGAAATATACATTATGCTCATATATATTTTTATATATTTGTAATAGACCCCTGAAGAAAGTATAATAGCCAAAACACAGACCATGTTGGGTCCAGGTGATTTATGTGACTTTCTAAGGCAAAAAAAATCTTTTGGATATATTTGACTTCTGTTTGTTCTTTGGAACATCCCTCCACCCTGTTTGCTGTTAGTTTTTTTTAGGATATCCACAATAAATATGCATGAGATACATTTGCATGCAGTACTTCCATTGTATGCAAATCCATCTATCTCATGCATATTTGTTGTGAATATCCTGAAAACCTGACTGGCTAGGTGAGTCCCGGAGACTGGGTTGAGGACAACTAGGTTAGCGAGAGATGAAAGATGTAAGGAAAATTAAGGAGAAGCAATGGTGTACCCAGACAGCCAATTTTGGGTGGGCACAAAAATGTTCTTCTGCCACTTCCCCTTCCTCCCCCCCTCCACTGTTCACCCCTCCCCCGGTACCACCCAACTCAAAATATACTTTGGCTCATGAGGATCTCCAAGCTCTGTCTGCTGAAGACTTCCTCCGAAGATGGGCAGAGTTCCCTTTTACCAAACTTAGCAGGCTGATGCCGGCACCCCACGTATGCTTAGTTGTCAGTGGCTAAAGGATGCTGTTGCCTCTGCCAAGCTTAGTAGAAGGGAGTTTTGGCTGCCTTCAGAGGAGATCCTCAGCTGATGGAGCTTGGGGCTCCCCATCAACTACAGGAAGGGTCAAGACTAGTGTTAAACATGCTAGGTCCCAGGGCAGAAATTAAAAAAGCCCTCTCCCCAAATTCCCTCTCTTCCCTGCCTCCCCTCCAATCTTCCCACCTACCATTACAATCACACTGACAGAACATCACCAAATACAGAACAAGGGATCACAAATTAGAAATAAAAATATGTAGACAAAAACTGAACTTGGAACCTCGCCATGTACTGCAACAGTGGAAAAATAAAAATAGAAATGTATTTCTTTTTCTACGGAACACAACAAATGACATCCACTATGCACATTTCTCAAGCTAACATATTTCAGTTAATAAATTCAAATAAAATACCTTTTCTACCTTTGTTGTCTGGTCATTTTTTTCCATGATAGTTCCAGTTTCTCTTTTCCACATTCCTGTCTTTCTGTTAATTCTCCTTCAAGAAGCAGCTGTTCATTTGTCTTTTCTCCTCTCTCATTCCATTCGCTCACTGCATTTGCCTGACATATTGATCTTTCCATTTTAGCTCTTTCCTTTCTGTCCACCCAAATTTCACCATAACTACTTTCCTTTTTTTTTTTTTTTTTTTTACTTTTCAGATACCTATCAGATTTCCATCTCCTTCTTTCACCCACGAGCTCTCCTATTCCTCATCTTACTCGTTCCCCAACCTTCCATCTTCAATCTACTCCCCATTATCATATTTATACCCCCTGTAATCACTACCCTCCTCTCGTTCATTTCCTTACCACCCCCTTGACCTCTCCCACATGGTTCTACCATCCCAGTGTCTCTCTCCTTCCAACCTTCTAGCCCAGCATTTGCTCCCTCTTTCTGCTCTCTCCACCCTCCCTCCCAGCATCTCCCTCCTTCTTCTCCCCTTCTGTGTAGTATCTCTCCTTCCCTCTCCTCCACCCTCATGTTCAACATCATTCCCTCTTTTTCCTCTTTCCTCTCTTCCATTGTCCACCACCTCTCTTTCTCATCCTTGCATCCCAAGTCTAACTCTCTCTCCCCCCATGCAACATCTCTACCTCCCCTCCACCACCATGTCCAACATTTCTCCCTCATCCCTCTCTCCCCTATGCAACATCTTTCCCTCCCTCCCAGGTCCAACATTTCTTCTGCTCTATCCTTCATCCCTCCTGTGCAGTCCCACCTCTCCTTCCCTCGCCACCCTACATCCAACAATTATCCCACTCTCTCCCCACTCCTTGCAGCATCTCTCCCTCTATCCTACCTGCACATGAAGCATCTCTCCCTCCCCTCCATTCCCATGCCCAACAATTTTCCCACTCTCCTATATCACTTGTACAGCATCTCTCCTCTCCATTCCCTCCATGTCCAACAAGTTTCCCTCTCTCATACACCCCCCCATACAGCATATCTCCTCTCCCTCCCCTCCCATGCCCAATAACTTTCTCCTACATACCCCATGCAGCATCTCTCCTTTTCTCCCTCCTCTCCAATCCCATGCCCAACAAGTTTCTCTCCAACCCACCCCCCCACCCCATGCAGCATCGAGAGCACCTCTTTAACACTTCAAACATTGAAATTCAAAGGGTCGCCAGCAGCATAAAAGAATCACTGCACTGCTGTCGGCTGACCTGGAAGCCTTCCCTCTGCTGCGGCTTTCCTCCCAGGAAATTACATCATAGTTGGGGGGGGGGGAGGGGGAAAGATGCAGCAGAAGGAAGGCTTCTGGGTCAGCTGGCAGCAGCATTAGCAATTCTTACATGCTGCCTGCCAGCAACTCTTTAAATGAGTGCAGTTGAAGAGAGAAGGCTTCTGGTTAAGCCGGCAGCAGCGATTCTTATATGCTGCTGGCATCCCTTTTGAACGAGAGCAGCTGCAGGGGGAAGATGGATGTGGGAGCCTAGCTTGCTTTGGCATTGGCAAGGGTGCACCACTGCTGGGTGGGTCCAGACCCACCCATGGCTACACCCCTTGGAAGGAAAAGGAGAAGCGAAAGAGAAGCACCGATCACTGTGGGAAGTACAGAGATTTCTTCTGTCTCAACTATAAGCCAATACCCCAATTTCTTGGGTGGGGGGGGGGGGGAGGAGTCCATTTCTGAATTGGATCTTTCCTATCTTGAGGGCTTGCTAGCAAGTATATACTTTAATGTAGTAACATAGTAAATGAAGGCAGGTAAAGACCTGCCCAATTCATCCAGCCGGTAAAGATGGCCAGAGCTGCACCCATTCCTCTGTACAGTATGTACTCCTTCGTGATTAAACAGTGGCATCAAACAGAGAAGTCAGCAATTTGCCACAATACTAACATAAAGGCAGTTTTATACAGTGCAATCTTCGAATGCACCACGGTCACATTCATGATCAATCCAACAGTCCAACAATTTTGCTATCAACATTTTATTTGCTAATGTAACAATAAGATGATCTCAGTTTGATGAAAAATGGCCACAACTGGCAGTTTGTAAAGGCCTGGTAGGTAAGATAGTAAGCGATTCCTGTAGCCCAGTATAATATATTCCCACTTCAGAGAATAGTGGATCAATGGACCTGAGACTTTGGACCCTATACACTGGATGCTTAGCCTGAAGGATGAACTGCGACTGCCACATAGTATCAATCTGCAAGAGCTTTATTATAAGATCCTTATGCAAATGTTTATACATCCCTCTAGAGCTAAGAAGATAGGTCTCCCTTCAGAGGGGACCTGTCTCAAACGTCATGCAACAGAGGCTACAAATTTGGGATTGTCCTGAAGTATAGTTGTTTTGGCAACACCTCTGGAGGCATCTACATGATCAACATGCCTGGGTTCCCACTCCACAATTTTGTCTGTTAGATGACACCTCTATGATTATAGAGGGTACCCAAGTATCTAGCCTATTTCTCCGTAAGCCCACCATAACTGCAAAGCATTGTATTTTACTTCAATGGATCCGTCCAGATCCTCCGTCACTTCAATGGCGCAATCAGATGCATGAACTCCTCACCATGGAACATATGTCTTTATAAAGGAAAGGGCCAAAGGCTAAGAAATGCTTTTTGAAAATCTGACTGCGCTATTTAAATATGAGTATGCGTGCTCGCTCAGTTTACTTGAATACTTTGGAGATCTAATTTCCTGGTACTTTCTAGTCTGGACAGATCTAGTGTTTGTATGCTGGGATACAGAGGTGGTATTGGTACAGGAGAGGGGTGTACAGGGAGGAAAGGATGGGTGGGGAGGGTTTTTTGCTCTGCATAAAACTTTTTTTTTTTTAACTGATGCATATCGTTCTTTGTTATGCTGATATGTCAAATAAAGATAAGGGTTTGAATAACAATAAGATATCTATCTCAGTGGAAGAAGAGAAGATATCACCTGAACTCACAGCATACAATAGAAATGTGACATAAATATACATACTTGATCCCGATTCATCTTTGCCATTTTCAGGAGAAGTCTGCCTGCCACTGACCTTACTTTCCAGCTACTGGAGTTGCCATCTAAGCACTGCTAAGTTTTGTTTTGATTCCCTTCTCTTTCTCTATAGGGATCGTTTGTGTTTATCCCACACATTTTTGAATTTCTTACTGTTTTTCTCTCCACCAGGAAGGCATTGCAGACATCTACCACCCTCTTCATAAAGAAGTATTTCCTGATGTTATTCCTAAGTCTACCACCCTGCAACCTAAATTCAGGTCCTCTGATTCTACTGCTTCCCTATCTGTATAAAAGATCTGTCTATTATCACCTTTCAAATATTAACATGTCTGTTTCATATGTCCCCTATCCCTCCATTCCTGTAGGGTATACATATCAGATCTTCAAGTCTGTTCTCATAAATCGTTTGGTGCCTTCATCTGGATCGCTTCAGGTCCTTTTAATGTCCTTAGTGAGATATGGCCTCCATAACTGAACATAGTACCCCAAATGAGACCTTATCAATGACTTGTAGAGGGGCATTAACACCTCCTTTCTTCTATTGACTATGCCTCCTCCTATACAGTCTTGTATCCTTCTATGGCCGTAGCCACATCTCATTGTTTCACTGCCTTGAGATTTCAGACACTATCACCGCAAGGTCTCTCCCTTAAGCTTTGATGATCAGCCTCTCACCCACTATCTCAGACAGCATCTTGGGATTTCTATACCTCAAGTGCATCACTCTGCACTTCTTTGCATTAAGCTTTGACTGCCAGACCTTAAAACATTCTTCTAATTTTTGTAGATCACTTTCATGTTGGACATTTCCTCCGGAGTGTCCACTCTGCTGTTGTAAATCTTTATGTCATCCACAAAAGGCAAACCTTTCCTTCTAACCATTCGGCAATGTCACTCACAATTATATTAAACAGAATATAAGCCCAATCTCTGAGGCACTCCACTAATTTTCCTTTCCTCTGAGCAGAATCCTTTGTTGTCTATCAGTAAAAAGGTTTCCAGTCCATTTCTGTCAGTAAAAAAATTTCCAATCCATTTCAGCACTTTGAGTTCTAATGTCAGTCTGCTCAGCTTATTCCTAAGCCTCCGGTGAGAAGAACTGGCTCTGAATTTTATACTACTTCAAGTTACATTTTTGAAGTAATTTTGCATGTGTAATGTATATTCTTATTATTAGGATTTATTTACTGCCTTTTTGAAGGAATTCACTCAAGGCAGTGTACAGTAAAAATAAATCAAACAAACAATAATTACAGTAGTAGAATTATTCAAATAACAATACAAAATATGGCATAGTATACTACTTACAATGTCAACATAATACATAATAAAACAATTTAATAGACAGTGTAGGGCAGTGGTTCACAAACCTGGTCCTAGAGGCACCCCAGCCAGTCTGGCCCTCAGGACATCCACAACGAACACTCATGAAAGAAACCTGCACGCAGTGGAGGCAGTGCATTAAAATCTCTGTCATGAACATTCACCGTGGACATCCTGAAATATATGCATATTAATACAATTAAAACAAATTGAAATTAGAGGGGTAAGAAAATGTTAAACTGTCTAGCATTGTCCAGATCACATCAATAATAATAATAATAATAAAAACAGATACGTATTTTTCAGTCACTCATTGCTAGAATGAATCTTCAAGGAACATTTACTTCAAAAAGCCATGCAAGTGCAGTTGTTAGGGAATAAAAAGACTGCACTGGAACCAACTGATTCTGGCTGTTCGCAACAAAGGACCATAGTTGTCCATTCATTTGGAGGTTGGGGGCAATACTTTTGCATGGTTGAAACACGGTTTCAAAGGACACTTTAAATATAACAGCTTCCATATCATTTGGCCCCATATTCTAAAAAGCATGATGGGTGCACTGCCAATTATACAGCAGTCAAGAACATGGGGGGAAAAAAAGCTTTAATGCTACTTCTAGATGAACTTTTGATGACACCACACAAGCAACTTCATTTCTTAAGATAAAAGTAAAGTACGCAATATTTATGTTATAAAGTTTCAGAAATACTTTTATTTTGAAATGGAATCATAAATTCAACATAACAAAATGTAACAAAAATAAATAAGGAAAATAATGTGTTCATACAAAAAGAACAACACATAGTAAATGCAAAACATTCATTATAGAACACAAATATGTAAACGCTTGGAGAACACAAATTTAATTTTGTTCAGAGCATACATATTTATATTTAAACAGCCTTCTATTTTCCACTCCTATTTACAGAGAAATTGAGATTCAAAACATTCAACAGAAGGAAATGTTATTTTTTGTGTTTTTAGTTTAACATTATTTTTAAAATATATATGTGTGTATATATATATTTATGATTCATTCAAAAAAGGCCAAACCAGACATCCAGAAATCTCAGCTGCTGGAGGAAATTTTATATTCATGCAAGGTGTACCTTCAATGGTTTGACAGCTCTTGATAGGACACTATAAATTCCATAGGCACAAAATAGAGCAAAACACTTAAGGCGGCCTCCAGTTTTAAAAACACATTTTCCAACAGCTTCTGTAAAATGGTTTGCTTCTCTTCTATGTTGGGGTGGAGAATCCAGCTTTCTACCAAGCATATTCTGTATTCTTTTTTTTATTTATTTTAAACAAAAATACAAGATTATACAACAGTATTTTATACAATGACAATTTTTTGTTTCAATAACTGGTCCAAGTTACAGATTAAATACGTTTTTGACTTCTGAAATTCTGCACAGTTTAAAAATGTACAGAGACAAGTTTATTTTTCCTAAACATAGGTAGCATAGGATTATTGCTGAACTGTTAAAAGATCTATTGAAATAAAATGCTGAAAACTAATTTTCACCCTTAAGATACAGACCATTGAAAATTCCAGTCTATGAAAAGCTATGTTTAGCTGAATATTTTTCCAAATTACAGTGTTCTGGAAATATGAGGTTATTTACTGTTGCTCTTTCACATGTTATGTTTCTAGGAAAGTAGGCTTAGAGAGGGATATCTTAGACTTGCAAAGTGAAGGGATTATCAAAAGTGCTATATTACATTTTACTTTCTATAGTCCTTATAGTACAGGCATAAGATAGAAGGAAAGATTTGCTGTACAGTTTTAAAGAAAAGCTTACAGAAAAATTTGCATGGAAGTTATGTTTGGTAATCTGGAAACCAAGGAAAAGTACTGCATTTTAATGTCTAACTCTCTTAGAGAATTTATCCTGAAGTCTTATGTAGGGGAAACAAAAGTCATGATCACCTCAAGGAACACTAGCCCATCAATTATGTAAGCAAATTTCATATTTTAAATTGGCAACAAGGTATACAAATTGATTTGAACTAGTTTCCGGGTCCAGAGTCATGTGCTCTTTCTATTTTTTTTTTCTCATATGTTTAGATCTATTTTATAGTTCTAACATTTGGGCAGCAATAAGTTCTCTCTACTTTTTTTTTAATTATTCATGACAAACTTTTGAACAAAATTCAAAAGCACTAAATATATATTTCAAAAAGGTGATGAAAGCAGTCATGTTACAATAAGTTAACACTATTAGCAGTTTTTTTTATATACAAGAAAAGACCATTAGCTCATCATTTATATATTGATATATTCACCTACTATTTCATTCCCAGCAAATTTTTAGTGCAAACATAATAGCTTTACTTGGAAAAACCCCAAGTCAATTCATATAGCAACAAAGATATATAAATCACATAATAATTTGAAATCTTCAATACACAAGAATGAATGTTCGGTGAAATATATCAATGTATTCCTAAATTACTAAATATAAATGCTTATTATATAGAAACCATTAACTGTCCAATCTAAATAATGTTTAAGTCCATTTCACAGCACATTGGCACAGGAGACTTGGGATTTCATCAATGTTGTATGTTGATTTCTTGCATTTCACAGAATGGCTTAAAAAAAAAAAGTTTTTAAATAAGAAAAAAAATGGTTGTTTCATTTCCAGAATACACAACCACAAATCTGTCAAAAGTTCTTTGCTGTAATCATACTTTACTTTTTAAAGAGTTAACGAATCCTCAGGAAACCTTGGAAGAACAATTTTTTATTTTTGTATTTCTACTTTCGCAATGATGGATAAGAACACACAAAGAACTTTTGTTTCTTAAAACCCAGTTGAGCTCATTTCTTGTACCAGAACTAAATTCTAATCTGTTTGTGGTATCACAAAGCATTAGGATTCCAACTGAGGTTAAAGTACCAGGATAATTAGACTGGATAACAGATGGCTTCCATTATCAGCCCCCGGAATCTGAGAATATTTTTGAATATTCTACAGAATACTATGCAAAATAAATACCAGAGTAGTCATTTATCTGGTACGAAACAGTCAATGCAAACCCGGAAAGAAAATGTAGAAAAAAACCTTAAGTTATCAAATTGAATATAAATAGATAAGAATAATTTCCTGAAGTGTTATTAACTCTAATTGCTTGATTAAATTGATAAATGGTCAAAACAATATTAATAAAGATAAATTAATTTAACTTTATTCCTAGTCATTTTGTGTTCAGCAGCATAAACTGTCATTCATGTATGGTAGTATCTTCTTCTTCTCCATCGGGGTTGAACCTATTAAAATGTATACTGAAGTCAGGCTCAGATTCAACACTGTCTAATTCAGATGAGACTGAGATGACAGCAGAGTGGACAGCCCTGGCTTCCAGTTGACCATGCTCTGTCACCTGTGTGCAGGTAGTCTGGGAAGGAGGAGTGGACTTCAACTTAGGATGGGCTGGTAACACAGAACTGCTGAATCCCAAGCTGTTGAAGGCATCCAATGTTCCATCTGGGTCGATCATAGCATTGATCACTGAAAGAATCAAGTCAACAGACAACAATCAGGGGAAGAATAATTTACAGTCTCACTCTTATGCTTTTCAGCATAATACTTTAATCCAGTTCTTCTCATCCCTCTCCTGGAGGCACACCCAGGTAATCAGGTTTTCTGGATTACTCTAATGAATATGCATATGAGATCTGCATACAATGGGTCTCCAATATCTGCAAAGTTATTTCATGCTTATTCAGTATGGTAATCCTGAAAACCTGACTGGTGTACCTCTAGGAGAGGGTTGAGAAGCACTGTTTTAATCATTAATCCATCTCTTCCATGTCTAATCCAGTTACAGGTTAAGTAAAATATTTCACAGTGGAATATTCAATATGCATTCTAATATATTCTGTACACATTTCACATCATCATAACGAAAGTAAGGCAGATTGTATATACTGAGTTTATAACTTAACAATGAAAATGCAAAGTTCCCTGATTCCTTCAGAATCAAATTTAAGATTCTTATGTTAACCCATAGAGCCCTTTATTCTTGCACCCTTTTGTACTTAACCAGTCCATTGTTCCCTTACCAGTCATCTTGTCCTCTTCATTCTCAATATGAGAATCTGCTTGCTATCCCTTCACACATGAATTATTCATCTCAAAATCAATTGCTATACTAGCTTTGTTTTTCAGTTTTATCACTCTGGTCCTCCTTCCCATCTTATTATATGTTTGAATCTTCTTTTATGAAATTTAGGACAGGCCTAAAAAGGTGAAATTTGTTCTTCCTGATAATTTCCTTTCCTTGAATCCTGCTAGATCAGTCCATACTGATGGGTTCTGCTGCCCAATCAACAGACTGAGGCAGAAAACACTGATTTCCAGTGATGGTATTATAAGCGATGCAGCCTTGGAACTTGCCAGTAGATTACTGAAAAAGCTGATGCTGCAAAACAACTGTAAACAAACCACTCTACATACACCAGCCGAGGTAAGGAAGAAAAAAATTCTATATACCTCTGAAAGATCAGAGCTGAGACCACACTTCAACTCTTAAGAATAAAGATGTTGAAAGGACTTCCCCGAAGGCGATTTAGTCTTCCTGGGTGGATCCAGGTCTGGTCTATTGAGATTCAAGGAAAGAAATTACTAGGTAAGAGCAAATTCACATTCCTTATTGTCCTACTAGACTCGTACACACTGATGGGATGTACCCAAGCTTCATAGAACCAGGAGGGGAAGACAAAGCCCCCACAAGTACTGCCTTCCCAAGACACAGTTCTTCCTAGCTTGGACATCCAGTCTGTGATGCTTAACAATAAGTGCCTCAACAACCATGTTGTTGCCCTACAAATATTGTCTGCAGCAACTAATCTGCTGAGAAAGAAAGGGATCCCTACATAAGAGAGCTTGCAACTCCTAGTTATGTTTCAGGGAGCAGATGGCCACCAAGAATACCACCATTAAATAAAGATCCTATAGAGATGCTCAATTCAGAGGTACAAAGTAGTGCTGTCCGATTCAGTCAAAACTTTTTCAATTCGGTACGATTCGATTCTTTCAAAAAAATTGGTTTTTCGATTCAATTTGATTTAACTTGATTGAAATAGTGAGGCCCATATGCTAATATTATAACACACAGGGTAACCACCCCCCCCCCCCCCCCCCCCCAAAAAAAAACAGCCAGCAGTTGAACAAAGGCAAACTTTAGTGTGAGCACGCTATGCAGTGTTACATCATGTGAAAAGTGAAGTTTGGTCAAGTCCTACATCTTCCAGTTTTTATTAAGAAAAATCATTTTGTCCACTTTGGCTGGCTTCAGACAACTGCGTCTTGCAGCTATAATTTGTCCAGAAGCAGAAACATCTCTTTCTGAAGGCACAGAGGTGGCTGGCGTACACATAAACATACTGTTCTCCAGATGCAATTGTTGTGGCTTCCTCAAAAGCCTGTAAAACATAAACGAGTTTTTGGGCAAGATCATAGTCACGTTTGACAGGTGCTGCTGCTCAAAGCTTAAACCAGTGGGTTGCTTGCCCCTGAAACATGTTCAAAACAGAATAATCCATTTGTCTCTCTAAAAGGTAAACTTCTACAAAACAGATGAAGATGTGACTCCATGTGCCCCAATGAAAGGAGAATTTAATTCTACTTCCATTTAATTTCAATATATGCCATCATCTTTATAACACCAGGGTTCCCAAGGCAGATTACAACAACATTTAAGTTGAACCCATCAGGAAACAGGATATCCTCACTGAAATCTGGCCATCTGTATTGAATAGAAGAACAGTGAAGAAAAATAGGCACAAACTACAGAGTTTATAATTGTTGTTTCTACCAGCTACAATAATTTGTGAAGCTGTTTCAGTGATATTCAATTGTTATTTCTTTTCTCCTCCACCTTTTAAGGCATTGCCTATCCAACTGAAACAGCTTTAGACTTGTTACAGATGTGGACCAACAATAAAGAATGACAACGTGGAAGCAGCAGCTCATAGATTTGCTTGCTTTGTTTTGAGCATATGGCAATGATGGATGAGCTGGGGAGTGGACACACAGATTAACCAAATTGGCATACAGTGGACTTAGGCTCACATCCACTCCTGTCTATTAAACCTCCTTGTTTGGCTTGACAGTCAGTCCCACCCCCTGATGTCAGTTCCTGTTCCGGCTGTGCGCCAATAGAGAAACTTTCTTGCCTGTACCAACAATAGAGAGACCTTGGGCCCTGCCATGGTAAGTATCTTCTCACTACTGCTGCTTCCCTCAGCAGCTACAGTGGCTTGGGTGACAGCTGGAGGGAGGGAAGCAGCGGCCTGGATGACAGTGGGTGGGAGGGACGAATCGATTTGAATCATGAATTGGACAGCACTAGTACAAAGTGTGAACCTACCAGGTCCTAAGGGAGGGCAGATCTGTTAACTCTTCACAAGAACTTGCAAATATCCAGATGTGCTGCCACAAAACTCATTTCACTGTACCTCTAACAAGCTTGCACTGCCTCTTGAACACTGAAGGTCCAAGCCACTCTCTATCCCTCTTTGCAAGGGCCGAACGGAATGAATATTTGCCTCCCTTGCAGACAAACCTCAACCTTTGCACCAGGATTCTCACACTTGCCAGACATGGACATGTGCTGCGGACATGGAGGTCCCATGCACCATTAAATGCGTAGCCACTACTGCTGAAAAATAACCATTGTGAATCAATCAAGCCAAAACAGATCCATTCTAAGCATTCACCACCTTCTGTGAAAGTATTTCCTGGTGTTGCTTTTAAGTTTTCCTCCTTGCAGCTTTATGTCCTCTGGTTCTATAGTCTCCCCATTTTTGGTTTCAAGATATGGAAAAAATGTTCAGTCAATGAGAATAGTCTGATAACACAAAACATAAGATGAGATAACATAAGATAACATAGGCAGAACCCTGCTAAGTAGCCATGGATGCCAGAGATGAATCAATGCTAACAGGGCAAGACTCCTTCCTGTCTGTAGAACCATGTCACTTTACAGTTTTGCCACATCAGCATCAGGCTGAAGACAGTGATCTAAAGGGGACTTGTGTGAGCTCCTGCCCAAGGCATTAACTCCAGTATGGCTGACATGAACCCTAATAATTGGATATAATCTTAGGCTCTGGGAGATAGCTGGAAAAAAAAAAGGCTTCAATCTGCAAGAGTGCCTGTTCATTCTGTCCCTGATCTCAGTATCGAACATTGTGCCCAAATATTCTAGGGCAGTGGTTCTCAACCCAGTCCTCAGGGCATATCTAGCCAGTCAGTTTTTCAAGATATTCACAATGAAAATGTATGAGAGAGATTTGCATGCATTACTTCCTTTGTGTATAAATCTATATAATGTATATTCATTCTGAATATCTTGAAAACCTGACTGGTTATATGTGCCCTGAGGACAAGGTTGAGAACCACTACTCTAGAGACCAAGAGGGAAACAAATTGTTCCTTGAATTGTTCATTATCTAACTCAGGTCCTCTGAAACCTGAATCACACTGTGAGAAGCCGCCCAAGCATCCTCTGACTTGGCACATGTCAGCCAATCATCCAGTTATGGATTAACTCCAATTCCCTCTTTGTGTAAAAAGGCTGTCACTTCTACCATCGTTTTCTAAAATGTTTTCGGAGCCACAGCCAGGCCAAAGGGCAGGGCACTTAACTGAAAGCCCAGAACCCAAAACCAGAGAAACTGTTGCTGAAACTCTTGTATCTGTATGTTCAGATAAGTGTCAGACAAGTCTAAGTGTCACGTTTGTGACCGTTTCCTTGTCTGTGCTCACCTCGCCCCTCTGGTGGCCAGACCTGGTGGCTGCAATGGACTGTCTGTTTACTGATACCCATTCTAGACTTCAGCCCAGTTCAGTCCAGATCTTCCGGGCTGCCAGAATTGCTTTCCTTGTTTGTACCTGAACAGCACCCGTAGTTGCCTTGTGATTGCTGCAGCTGAGCTTTAGCAGCTGATGGACTTTATTAATCACTTAGAAACTTCTGTGTTTGCCTTTGCATCGTCTAAGGTCCCTGGTATGTGGGTGTGCTCTGTGCACTTCTGCCTAGTCCAGTTTTATTCTGAGTTTCTTGCCTGATTCTAGTTTGTGTGTAGTTAGCTTTGGTTTTATTGCTTAGTTCCTAGTCTTGTTTCTGGTTTGCATTCCCTTGTCTTGTGTCTGTGTTTCTGTCTTAGTGGCTGCCTGGCAGCTTTTAGTCCTGACTCTGTTGTGTGTTTCCTGCTGGTATCCAGTTCCTGCCCAGTCCGGTAAGTCCTGCCAGCCACCTGCACCCAGGGGCTCAACTCCTGGGGAAGGGTGGTCAAGTGCAGGTGAAGCCTTGCTCCAGTCCTGTGTTCCAGTCCAAGTATTCTTGTCCAGTGTGTTCCTGCTTTGTGTGTGTGTTAGCCCAGTGCTGGTTGGGGTGGTTTTGCCTACCATTGCCGCTCCTTGGCAGCGGCCCAAGGGCTCACAAACCTAGTTGCTGCTTTGAGACCTGACACTAAGAAAGTTAGAAACCTGCCCTTCCTGACTGCTGCTATAATGGATTGCAATGTCTCTATAATGAACTGGGAGACACCTGCACAATCACAAGCATTTATATCTTCCTTATTCCCAAGAAATTTGGTTCAAAGTGACTTACAACAAAAGTGAAATTATACAAAAACTAAACAAAACCTCCAGAGTGACCTTGACCCCTTTGAGGTCCAAAATGTGGCAGAATGAACCCCCTTTAGTCCAGTGTACATTGTTGCATATGCCTAGTAGCACTATAGAAATGATAAGTAGTAGTAGTAGTAGTAGTACTTTAGGACCACAAAATAAATGGAATAGCACCCTCTTCTGCACTCCTCTGGAAGGACTGAACAATGGCCCTCAACTGTAATAACCATTGAAAGGGTTTCTTCCACAGCTGTCCTATTTAGCACTGATCCACAGGAAGACTTCATAAAGGGGAATGGGACTTGATATACCGCCTTTCTGTGGTATTTTGCAACTACATTCAAAGCGGTTTACATATATACAGGTACTTATTTTGTACCTGGGGCAATGCAGGGTTAAGTGACTTGCCCACAGTCACAAGAAGCTGCAGTGGGAATCGAACCCAGTTCCCCAGGATCAAAGTCCGCTGCACTAACCACTAGGCTACTCCTCCATTGGAAATGGGTTATGTAAACTCTGGAGCAGGTGTGGACAACTACGGGCCTCAAGAGCCACAACCCAGTCAGATTTTCAATATTTCCACAATGAATATTTATGAGAGCTATCTGCATACAATGGAAGCAGTACATGCAAATTAATTAAAAGAACGTTCAATGTGGAAATCTTGAACACTTTAATGGATTGCCCTGGAAGACCAGGGTTACCCATCCCTGCTCTAGAGTATAGTCCTGTTCGATCACCTCCAGCACCCATTGATCTGAAGTGATACAGACCTATTCCAAGTAAAAAAGAGGGAGTTCTCCTACCAGTTGGCCCTTGGGTGGCTCTGTGACCCCTCATTGGGTTCTTTTGCCCTCTGTTATCCTGGGATTTGCTGGCTCCCACAGAAAGGGTGGTGGAGGTGTGGAATGGCTTCCCGGTGGAGGTGGTGGAGTTGAGGACTGTTCCACAATTTAAAATGGCATGGGATAAGCATGTGGGATCGCTTAGGAACAGGAAGAATTAGGGGTTACAGAGGATGGGCAGACTGGATGGGTCATATGGCCTTTATCTGCCGTCATGTTTCTATGTTAACCTGCTGAGAAAAGAAAGTGCAGGGCAAGTGTTGGAAATAAACTTAATCCATCAGATGAGACATGCTTGCTGATCCCTTAATGGAGCACGATCAGTCTTCGAGAAGCCTCTAAGGCCTCGACTCACCCAAATCCTTGATGAGTTTCTTGAGATCCTCATCAAAAACGAGCTTGCTCCTAAAGAGAAACTTGTTAAGGCATGTTTTAGAGGCCGAACTAGCTATAGCCATCTCTACCACCACCACCACCACCACCGACAGCGTGTTCCTGGAACTAATCTGGACCAGGTCATACAAGGCATCCACTATAAAGACAGTATCTGATTTTAGCTGCACCATACCCTGGCTCTCTGGGGGTTACTGAATCCATTAAAGAAGTGCATAGGTAATATAGTCCCTGCTTATTGCCATTTGGACCACAAAGTCATGGTCACAAAAGCTTGTTCAACACACTTCCACTTTTCTATCTTGTGAATCACTGAAGGCGAAGCCTCCTTTCACCAAAATAGCAATTTTCTTGGTTACCACTGTCATAGAGGCATCTGTTTGAGAAAGGTGAAACAGCTTTTCAAAATTATCATGAGGTAGTAGTAAAGTTTTGTCATGAACCTGTTGCTGCATCCACTGCCTTCTGGGACCACTGCTGCCTATCGGGACTCTTATCCTACCAGGGCTGGGACACACAGGTTATTGTCCTGGACCAAAGGTTCTTCCTCAGGAAAACATTCACAGACTAATCCCTAAGAACTCACATCGGGTACTGGAGCTTGACCTAGGGTCACAGGCTTTAGCCTGCAACTCTAGGAGCTAGATAATCAAAAGAAACTCCAGCTGCACCAGATCAAGCTGCAACCGTATGCTGGAGGCAGAGAATACTGGCAGGTTTCAGGGCTGTATAATTCCTTATACTTCTGTTGCACTGGAAATCAGTGTTTTCTGCTTCATTTGCTAGTTGGGGAGCACAACCCACCAGTCTAGACTGGACTAGCATGATAACAAGGAATGCTCATTTTCACTCAGGCCTATAATCTATGGGACAGGGAGGGGTCTTCAGGGATGACTACCACACCAGTGCATGTGAGTTATCCCTTTCTTTACAGACCTCTTTGACTTTGTCCCACCGCCCTTCCCCTATGAATTCTTTCCTTCCCTATGATTATACCTCTTTTTTTTTTACCTATGTATGTGCCACTTTTTGTTTTATGTTATACACATACTCTTTTTTTTATTGAATACAACTTTGTTGTGATACCTTGAAAAAGTGACATAGAAAAACTATATAAGTAACTAAAATAAAACAAATGAAAATATTTGAAAAAATGCTTTGTCGTGGAGTGCAATAGAAATATTTACCACTCTACAGCCTTACAGTACAAGTATATACAATATTACAGACTAATGAAATGATTGCATATACAGTGCAATAAATAAAAAACTGTGAAGGAGAGAAAAGTAAAACATGTGGATAGTATAAACAAAAAGAGAAGCTTCCAATTTTGGCAAATCCCTTCCTCTCTTGCTGCGAGGTCTTAAGTAATTATTTTAAGTTTTAAACTACTAGAGGATACAAAGAGGAGCACTTTCAAAAGAATGTCCAAGTCAGAATTGGGACAGCCTGCTCATAACGCCCAAAACACACCCTGCCCATCTGACTGCTATTTTTAAACAAGAAAAATGTCAGGGTTTCCTTTCGAAAAAAAAAAAAAAGGTGAGAACGTTCAAAATGAACAGTCATTTTCCAAAATAAAATGTCCAAATTATGAATGCCAAAAAATCTATGTTACAAACTGCCATACATCTTGGCCAAACAATATGAACTGATTACAAGTTCAGCATGTGGTATTGTAATATAATTTGTGATACCATTGTATTCTGCCAGGGATTCAGGTTAAACATAAGAAAATGGCTTTAAAAAAGTAATTTCAAAATGAGCTATCAAAAATTGATTGAGGGTACTTTCAACTAATTTATGTTATACTGATGTTATAGCTTTTCTCAGTTCCTGCCTCTTCCCCAAAAACGATCATTTAGAAGCCTATGCACGACAATTTATCAGGAAGGCTAAGGGCTTTACAATTTTATTTGGGTGGGGAGGAGGGCTTGGGTAACCTTGATGTAGGGGTGGAGTTCACTTGATGGTGTTCGGGTTTTATCATGAGGTCAGAATAATTTTGATGGCATGGGGAGAAAAGGAGATTAACTTTTCCATGCTAACTGGGCCTTTCACCTTGGGCCAGTTAACATGGTACATTTTGACCTCCACTACTGATTACGTTTGAAGATATATATCTTTCAAACAACCTTAAAAGGTACAAAATCATATTAAAAAATTTTTTTGTGTGTGCAACTATATATTTATATATAAATATCACTAAAACCCTTTTCCTTACACACACTTTTCTGCTTACCTCCTACAGTTGATTCAATTTAGGAGGCATGATAAGTGATGTCTTGCCATATATGTAATAATTTTACCAGCATGAATGCTGAAACTTTATTTAGAATTTTAATGCACAGGGTCGTCTTTCATAATTTAACACTATTGTATCAGAGTGTAACACAATCTAAAGCTTTTCCTTGTATTAGTCAATGCTAATAACTAGAGGTGGGCAATGATCAAAAGATTTAATCGCAATGGATTGTGCAATTAAAATTTTTATTTGCTCCGTTAATCATGGCATGCATTTTGGGCACATGCTTTTACAATTTTTTGACACAATTACCCTTTTGAACATATACTCAGCATGGTCGATTATCATTCACAACATGCTATTCAATTAGGGGTGGGCAACGATTAAAAAAAACAAAATTGTATTAAAATTTTTAATCATAGGATTAGCCGTACCTCTGGGCTGGATGGCTTGGTACAAGTCAATTCCCACTGCATGGAAATTTTTTAAACCTGCTGAATATAATGAAAAGTTGCATACACATAATTCCTTCCCACAGCACATTGCTCCCCTCCCCTCCATACAGGTACCTACCTTTCTCCTTTCCTGCTTCATCCTTCTCCTGCACATACACCCAAGTGTCTCCCCTTCTGCTATTAAACCTCTTATGCCTGACACACAGACGCCCATTTCCTTCCCCTCCTGCCGCTAACCCCCCCTTCACATTTATCTGGCTCTTCATAGGGTCTCCAGCAGTGATTCCTGCATGCTATTTGCAACTGATGCCGATGCCTTCCCTCTGCTACATTATGGCAAGGTGAAATAGGATAGGCAGGAGAGAGAAAGCAATGCTGGACAACAGACAGGACTTAAAAAATTTGATCATGATTAGAAAAATGTAATCACAGCTAATTATTTTTTAAATTAATCGCATTAATAGTGCACTAAATGCCCACCCCTAGTAATAACAAATTCTGATAGAAAGAAATGTACTACCGACGCCAATATACAGTTCATAGACATGGCAGGAATTTGGTCAAACCCCCTTATATGGTACATTCAGGACACAGAGAGTAAACAAATCATACCAGTAAAATTATAGAAAAATACTTAAAAAAAGGTTTCCACATTTTATTCAGTCTCTGTGCTCAGCAGAATGAAGTTGCAATGCTGAGGGATCGATTCCAGAAAATTAACAGTTAAGGAAATGTTCATACCTTGCAGCTGCTTTTCAACTCGTTTCAACTCCTGCAAGATGGACAATATTTCCTGAAATGAACAAAAAAACATGCTTTGCATTAATTTTCATTGGGCTTAGTAAAGGGGCCTCTAGATGCATCAATTACACACTGTAAATGACGGCAGATAAAGACCAGCATGGCCCATCCAGTATCCCCAGAAAGGTAGTCAGGGTTGTAAATGCAATGCTGTGTACCCCTCCCCCCCCCCCAATTGTCTTTAGGGGTGTAACTGATGCCTGATGCAGTCTACCACCCATTTTGCCTCTTTTTTTTTTTCAAGTGTAAGTTTTACCATAAATGGAAATGCTCAATGCTTTTATTCCATTTTCATGCTGCCATCTAAATTCCTTACAACACCCAATGCTTTGACCTATCTCATACCTCTCCTAATCTCTGAGCACTGGCTCCCTATATCTGCGACTATTAAATTCAAGATTCTGCTCATGGTTTATAAGGGACTGCATCCTTCTGCCCCAGATTATCTCTTGAACCTTCTCATTCATACATCCTATCTTGTCATCTGCAATCCTCTTAGCTAGCTTTACTCTCTCTTCCTCCTCAATCTCACCTTTTCCTTGATATATCTCATGACATTGACCTTCTGTCATATTGGACTGTGCCTCTGGAATGCCCTACCACCTGAACTGACACATGAATCTGTTTTAGTCGCATTAACACGACTTAGGGCTCTAACACCGCTTGATGAACTCCCCACTTAGTGTTTGGAAAATGTATATAAGCGTTATTAGGGCAATTTTTGGAAACTGAGCTATGAAAAAGTGGGAAGACTTAAACAATCAAGATTATTGGTTTCTTATTAATTTCTTGAATTTCTACATTTTAATGCACTTTTTTATTTCTGAATATTTCCAAGTGTGACGCTATACATTTTCCCAACCCCAGATGTTCAACATCTTCACCGCCTTCTATCGTGGACCAGACTAGCCTTTTAAAATTCCATCAAAATTCTGGGTGTGACCTTTGATTTCGAACTTATTTAAAAATCATATATATTAATCCTGCTCTCATTTTTTTCTTCACACAGGATTCATACAACTAAAACCTTCCTTGCCTCTTCCCCACATCTGCACTTTAATCTTGGTTCTTGAGATTTTTCATCTGGATTATTGTAACTCTCTTTACTCAGATATGCTACTTTAATCTCTTAAGCGTTTGCAACTTATACACTCTATCACAGCAAAACATCTTCACAATTCCCCTCTCTTTGATCACGTTACATCTCTCAAAGGCCCTTTTACTAAGGTGCCTATGCACGTCCAATTCGCATCAAAGTGGAACTACCACCCAGGTACCAAATGCCTCGGTGGTAATTCCATTTTTGACGCAGGTCCAAAACACGCAGTAGGAATTTTCTACCACTTGGTGCTTACCTGGCAGTAATCGGCAGTGTATGAATGCTGATTATCACCCGGTTAACGTGTGAGACCTTAACACTATGTCAATGGGTGGCGGTAAGGTCGCAAGCCAAAAATGGATGTGTGCTGGTTTTAATTTTGCTGCCTTTTTTGCAGGTGCACTGAAATATGCACCTGTATATGTCCAAAACATGCGGCTACACCAGCGCAGGCCATTTTCTTTAGCACACCTTAGTAAAAGGGCTCCTTAATCTTCAAACACTGGCTGCCCATTTCCACAAGAATAAAGTTTAAAATCCTAACCCTGGTATTCAAGGGAACTAATGATCCCTACAGTTGTTTCAGCAAGCCTTATTATATCTTTCCTCACACAATCAATTTTGTCTTGACACCACTTACCAGACCACATTTTGCTATGCAAGACTATCTGTGGAACACTTTACCACGTGATATTAGAACTGAGCCTTCAATCAGTAAACTTAAAAAGCGGATCAAGATCTGGCTGTTTAAACTCACATAAGATCAATACCAGATCCCTTCCTCCTCTCCTACCCCACCCCATTATTAACTATTCCAGGTTAAGAAACCCCTCTTCATATTTTCACTCTTATATGCTTGCTCCCCCCCCCCCAACTTTCTCCTTCTCCCTTTTTTCTGCTGTTACCTTTGCTATTCTCTGATTTTTAATATTGTACACAACTTAGCAGCAACCTTATGCAATGGATTGCATATCAAGCATTTGCAAATAAATAAATTATTCTTTCACATTGAAAATGTAGAGTATGGATCAGTGGAACTCATGCATTTTGAATTGTATTTTTTAGCCAGCAGAATGTGAAAAAAATGTATAAGAGTAAAGACTTTCAAAGGCACTGCACATTTCATTAAGAAAAACAAATCTGTATTAAAAAAAAAATCTTAGGGGTCCTTTTACTAAGGTGCGATAAATTATAAGACACCCATGGGAATATAATGGGTTTCTTATAATTTAGTGAGAACTAAATCTGTTAGTGCACCTTTGTAAAAAAACTCCTTAGTGAATCTAACATAGTAAATGACAGAATAAAGACCAGCATTGGTCCATTCAGTTTGCCCAGAAAGTTGGTTAGGATTGTATCTGCTGCTCCACCCAGATTTAAAGAAGAAAAAAACCCCAGAATGGTGGTTAGGATTCTCCCTGCCGTTCCACCCAGATTTAAAGGAAAAAACAAAACAAAACACATTGTTTGGGGGGTAAAGTGTGGAAGTCATTCTCCCACCACCTCCTGCAGTAGAGCATTCCATTTATTTATTTATTGTGCATTTAAATCGCACATTTTCCCACTCATGCAGGCACCTTCTGTGTAAAAGTATTTTCTGATGTTATTGTTTCCCTCCTTGCAGCTTTATTTTATGTCCTCTGATTCTATAGAGGGGCATAATTGAACGCGGACACCTGTCTCCATGGGCGACTATCTCCGAGAATGGGTACGCAAAGGGGCAGGACAGACCATATTTTCGAAAAAGATGGGCGTCCATCTTTTGTTTCCATAATACGGTTGGTGCCGGGCAAATGCATTGGATTTGGGCGGATTTGAGATGGGCGGTATCGGTTTTCAGCGATAATGGAAACCGAAGCCGCCCAGCTAAAAAACGAACACATCAGCTCCCTTCCCTTGGGTGCTGAGCCCCCCTAAATCTTCCCCTCAAAACCCACTCCCCACAACTCTACACCCGTACCATAGCACTTATGGGCGAAGGGGCGCACCTACATGTGGGCACAGTGGGTTTGGGGGGGGGGTTGGAGGGCTCCCATTTACCACCACAAGTATAACACGTAATGGGTGGGGTGGGCCTGGGTCCACCTGCCTGAAGTGCACTGCACCCACTAAAAACTGCTCCAGGGACCTGCATAGTGCTGTCAGGGAGCTGGGTATGACATTTGAGGCTGGCATACAGGCTGGAAAAAAGTTTTTAAAGTTCTTGTTTTTTTGGTGGGAGGGGGTTAGTGACCACTGGGGGAGTCAGGGGAGGTCATCCCCGATTCCTGTGGGTGGTCATTTGGGCAGTTGGGGCACTTTTTGGGGACTTGTTCGTGGAAAAAAAAGGGTCCAAAAAAGCAGCCCAAATTCTCACTACTGCCGCCCTTCTTTTTTCCATTATCAGCCGAGGGCGCCCATCTCTCCTCGGCCGATAAACACGCCCCAGTCCCGCCTTCACCATGCCCCTGTCAACTTTGTTTGTTCCCGTGACAGACTGCAGTTGGAGGCACCCAAAATCGGCTTTCGATTATACAGATTTGGGCGCCCACGGGAGAAAGGCGCCCATCTCCCGATTTTGGTCGAAATATGGGCATCTTTCTCTTTCGAAAATAAGCCTGATAGTCTCCCCATTTTGGAAAAGGTTAGTTTGCTTATTAATATATTTCAAGTATTTAAATGTCTGTATCACATTTCCCCCTGTTGTTCCTCTCCTCCAGGATATATATATTCAGGCAGCACACCAAATTTATATGAGACTACCAGCAGTCTATATGATTGAAAGTTCCAGAGGATCCTAAAAAAATGGTTTTGAGTTATAAAAAATATTATTCAATCAATCAATCAATCAATCAATCAGTGAAAAGAAATAATAGTACAGCTACAAGGAAATATCTTCTAAATATGCAGATTTTCTTCTTTACATACCATTCTATTCAAAATGATCACAAAAAAATCATATTTAAACATATAAATCTAGTGTAAATGGTAATTAGAAACAACTGGTAAACTGTGGCTTTCCACAGATTTGAAGTTTTCTGCCATGGGCTCCTTTAAAATGAGTTGAAAATCAGCATGTTGCCATGGGTCAGTCATGGAATATTGGCAGTTTCCTATCTGCTGACATTACACAATGTAATGTTTTGTTCATATGGTGTATAGTTCTGAATATGTTTCTTTCCTTTCCAGTTTTTAGAGCTGATAAATTTATAGAACAGCCATCCTGTTAGCATATCAATGAAATGCTTTGATGTCCCCATGCATACCTCCTACCCACCCCCACCCTCCCCCCTCCCACCCTGTCAGACTGTCAAAGTAATGCTTGGATGTTTCACTTATATATACTATCTGCTACCACATTTGCTTATTTCCGATCTGACGAAGAAGGGCAACCTTCGAAAGCTAATCAAGAAATGTTATGTCCAATAAAAAAGGTATCATCTTATTTTCTTTTCCATGTTTTATTTTGTTTGATTTCTATTGATAACCTTAAGAAAAAAGAATGTCACATTAGGGACTCTATTACGAGGTGTCTAATGTGACATTAACTATTACTCCATTAACTTTAGTAGTAAAATAACTAAGAACAAAAGAATAACCATACTGGGTCAGACCAATGGTTCACCTAGACCAGAATCCCGTTCCAAACAGTGGCCAATCCAGGTTACGTTATGTTATACACTGCTTTTATTCCGCAAATACCACAAATGGTTCATTGCTGATTAAAAGCTATGAAAACAAATTGCCAAAGCCCCCAATACATATCACATCACATATCATCTCACATTAACATAACGATCATATCAAATAATTTGCAAATAAAAATGTTGAGAGCTTTTCTAAAAGTGTAATAATTAGTCAAGATCCGAAGTTTAAGAGATAACGCATTCCACAGAGAGACACTGAGCCCGCAAATAGGTGGGAAAATGTGGGATACAAATACAACAAATAAATAAACTTGAGGTTCGAAATTCAGCTCTCATATGTATTAAAGTAACCCAATCCATAAGAAAAAGGTGAGCGTTACCATATAAAGGGCCCTGTTTACTATGCTGCGTTATAGGCATGTTAGCATTTCAGTGACAGGCTACCGGGATAAGGGTGGATAGGTGAGACACAGAAAGAGTCGGGTGGATGAGGGACAGGGAGATATGCATGGAGATAGGAGGGTGACAAAGCAGTACAATTTTATGGTTTATAATGGGCTAGAAAACCCAGATCTTTGTTAAGTCCTGTCTGGTGGGTGTCAAAATATTTAATCATTCTGACTTCAAAGGTCTTACGTTCCTATATTGTTTTAAAGTTCCCTTTCAGGATTCTTACCATGAAATCACTGGTACAGTGTTCTGGTTTTGTAAAGTGCTGCCCCACAAAGGTGACATCTTGATTGGTACTAGCATTTTTCATATGGTGTCTATGTAAATTAAATCTCTTCTTTAGCATCTGACTTGTTTCTCCAATGTAGCAGCCTTCATTGCATTTTTTACACTGAATGATATATACCACATTGGAAGATGAGCACGTGAAAGATTACTTAATGTTGAATATTTTTCCTTTGTGAATGACCGTGGGGTCCTGTGAAATGTTTTGGCATAGTTTGCAGCTGAATATATTGCAAGGATGTGTGCCATTCTTTTCTTTTTGAGTCTGTGTTGGGAGCTTACTTCTAATTTAGCTTGTGTTTTAAGTTGGGTGGCTGTCGGAAGGCCAGCACTGGTGGGGATGGTAATATCTCTTTCAGTAATTCAACCTCCTTGAGTAGAGGCTGTAGATCTTTTATGATTTTTCTTAATTTTCCCAGCTCTGGGTTGTATGTCACTATAAGGGGGATTCTGTCCGTGGCTTTTTTTCTGATCTGACGAAGAAGAGAAAGCTAATCAGGAAATGTATTAAGTTATGTCCAATAAAAAAAGGTATAATCTTATTTTCTTTTCCATGTTTTATTTCTATTGTTACATAATCTAAATCCAACTTTGGTCAAATTGGCACTATATAAGCTTTTAGAAATAAATACTTTTGGAAACCTACTCCATAAACCATCCGATATCTAAAAGGCACTCTCACTCCAACCTTACCCCAGGCTCGCTCGCTCTCCTTAGGCAATTTTCTCCTAAGATTCTACCCCCCCCCCCCTAAAAAAACACTCTCTTGCACTCATACCCCTTACCACATCCCTAACGTACTTCTTCCAAGAAACACACACTCTCTCCATTCCCAATGCTCCCCATTCTCCATCAAAACACATTCTCTCTGTTCTCTTCCATCTTCACTTCTCCTTTGCTTTGCTCCCAAGCCGCCGTAGAACACTTACTGCCAAGGCTCTATCAGCTGGTCTCTTCCAGATGCAGAAACCCAAGCTCCCACAGCATCGCTCTTTTCTTTCTTTTCCAGACTTGTGCACTACAGGAGGGCCTGACTGCCCTCTAAATTTGCCAGGATCACATGCGTGCTCGGGACAGAGATGGCAGGGGTGTTGTGTATATGTGCACACTACTTAGAGGTGGTAACCAGCCTGCACCATCACCCAGTAAAAGAGATATTCTTTTTGTCCGAGTTACTTATTCAATGGGATTATCTTTCTTTTACCATGTTTTACATTAGGATTCAGTTATGTTTTATGTATAAATGATGTTTAAATACAGACATCCTAGGGATTCTCAGCAATATGTAATATTAAACATCGCACAATTTATTATATGTGTGTGTGTTGTAAACCCTATTTTGAAAAAATGTTCTAGAATAAGATTTCAATTTAATGCTATTCCTTTTTCTTAAAACTAATCATGTCAAAAATGATCCAATCTAGTTTAAGATTTTACTACACAAAAATAAATCAAACCCAGAAAAATTTTGATCAGATTTATATATGTAACCATGAGAGACTGAATTAGATTATTATTAGACAAATACAGCAAAAGCAATAATATTGAACAAACACTATATAAGCACTTAAGTACTTAGGGGCAGGGGATGACTATAAAAAGAGGATGGCAATGATCAGGGGGAAGGGGGTTATAAGGCTGTTGCAGTTACATTAAATAAAAGCTTTGGGGGAGGGGAGGTTATTATGCAGTTACATCCTTAAACAAAGGCAGGTGGCAGTAACTGCATAGTGTGGCAATTACAGCCCTAAATTAAGGCCTTGTAGTAACCTGCACAGTGTGGCAGTTAAAGCCCTATTCACTTTAATGACTGGATTAGATTGGTCATTTCACTCTAAATTTGCCATCATCTATATTATGGTAGTATGTCCAGTGCTATGACATTTAGAGCTGTTTTAAAAATGGAGAAAAAAAAATCAGAAGAGTAGAAATGTCTACTTAACTGTTTAGAATGTTAGTCTTCTTTGTCGGGGTTTTAGCATCATCGGACGAACAAATGGATACATGGCCTTGTGAGACCCCCAGCGAGGGTTGGGGACTGGGCCAGTAAATAACACAGCTGGACAACAGGGTGAAACCAAAATAAATATTTATTCAAAGGAATCCTCAGGCCTGTTCCTTTCACAGGGCTCCAGATATAGGATAGGAAACTTGCAGTCCAGTACATTCAGTTGTAAGTAAGCCTCTGGCGGTAGGCCAAGCATAGTCTGTGACTGATGGGGTTCCCATGCCCCAAACAGCTGACTAATTCTTGGCTCTCTACCAAGGTTCAGGTCTGGCTCTAGCCAGACCTCAAAGCAAAACTTACAAGGTTCAATCTGGCTATTACAAATGGCTTAACTTAGCTAGGTCGCGATTATGGAACTGTAGCTTCAGCGTCATATGTTGGGGATTCAACTCCTCTCTCCTGGGCCTCCTTAATCTCAGCCTGACCCTGTCTTTTATACTCCAAGGTCTTGGCTCTGCTCCTCCCGGCTCACTTCTTCCTGGGGCGGGACCAGTGCTCTTAAAGAGGGGGGGGGGGGGACTTTTTCTAAAGGTGAGGGGAAGTGTTCTATAAACTCCCTCACAGGCCTTTTTGACTGAGTTGTCAATGAAACAGGTTCTAGTATTAAAAGATATCCTTTACTCTTCTCTAAACTTTTTCTAATGCCCAGTCTTTTTTGAGAAGAGAAACAAAACTGCATACAATTTTTTAAGATGCAGTCATACAGTGTATCAATAAAGAGGCATTATGATATTCTCTGTTTTATTTTCCTTTCCTAGTAATACCTTGAACTCTATTTGCTTTTATGATTGTTGTGGCACCTACAGCTAAGCATAGTATTTCAAGTGACATGTCATGGTGTCAAGTACAGCAGTAATAGCTCCTTTTTTCTACTTGCAATACTACTGCTGGAAACATCTAAGTACACTGTTTGGTAGACTAAATGGAAAAGCAATATGGAAAGCTAACTTCAGGTCATCTGAGATAATTACTCCAAGGTCCCTTTAATGATTGCTAGATGCTAGTACTTGCTTTTCTAATTAAAAAAATGGCATTTCATATGCATAATTTTACATTTCAACATTTAAGAATAATTTCCAAACTCCATAACTATTCTTTTTAAGAGTCATCTTTCATTTTTTCAACTCTCCTTGTATTTCTATTCTGTTACAAAGTGGTGGCATATGCAAATTAGATAAGGCAAAAGCAAGCAATGATGAAATACTAGAGACTGATTTATTATGGCACTGAGTAGAGGAAGAAGTACTGCCTATAATGAAATTTGAGCCCAGTAATTAAATTTTAGGTAACATTTGAGAAAATTTGGATTATTTGAATAAGTAGATTCTTTCTACAAACAATTTTTGGGTATACAACTCTTCTCAGGTGAAATGCCCTAGGTACAAATAAGTACCTGTATATGTAAGCTGCATTGAGCCTGCCATGAGTGGGAAAGCGCGGGGTACAAATGTAACAAAAATAAATAAAATAAATGTAGGACTGCTGAAGAACAAAATGTATCCAATAGATTCAGTGGACAGGGAACTGAGGGGAACTGCCATAGGAATGCTTCCACCCCCCCCAAATAAAAGCTCTTTAGTCACCTGTTCTTTAAATGCAGCGTGTAAATGATGCGATCCACTTGATTAGTGACAATCAGCTTGCCTTTAGGGAATACCTTTTCCCTTGAAACCTATCTGTAATACTACTAATAGCTTAGCAAGTAATTTAAATTTTTAGACATTCAATTAATGCTGTTATGGTTAGTTTGGGGGTGGCTTTAGGAGCTACAAGTTATAGGAAATTAGGTCAAGTTCAGGCTTTGCTGCTTAGCTATTAAAAATCAGGTCTGAACTGTGATATTAAGAGAACCAAGCTGACAGCAGGTATTGATCCAAGCTGCTGTATTAGAATACGGCAATGTGGAAGTTTAAATGTATATTCTAAAGTCCATAGTCTGTTATTGAAAATGAGAGAGCCTGAAATGGATTCAAACTGTTCCTATTCTCAATGGCACTCAAGTTGCCAGCAAACTTTCATTTTGAGATCTCAGTGAACCAGAAGAATGGTACTGCAGAATTGGACTAGAGGTAGAAAAGAACACCCCCAGTATTGTTTGTTTAAAAAGCAGAATTATTGAAAACTAGTAAAAAAGGCCCATTTCCGTAACAAATGAAACGGGCGCTAGCATGTGGTTTGGGGTTTTTTTTTTTTTTTTCCTGTTTGATATTAAGGGATATAAGTGTTTTCAAAAAAGAGCTTTACTATAAAAACATGTTTGTCGGGTTTAGGTAAAAATCCTTACCAGTCACATAGTTTCAAACAACCTTTGGAGAGTGTGTGTTGAGATGGTCTGTGTGAGAGAGAGTGAATGTGCGTCTGTCTGTGTGTCACACAGAGAGACAGAGACTGGTTGCCAGCATGTGTGAGAATGAGAGTATGTGGCAGGGTCCCCCCTCCCTCCCTCCCAGTTCCCTGGTCTTTATGTCAGTTGCAGGGATTTCCCCCTCCCCCCTCCCCAGGCTTGCAAAGTGTCATGGAGCAGAGTGTGGCTTTGAGGGTGTTTATGGCTGCAGAGATGATATAGAGTGATTCAGATAGCAATTGAGTATGCATGTATTTTTGTTTACATTCTGTGGTTTTTTGGGGGGAGGGGTGTTTCTGTTAGTTAATGTGTTTGTGGTGCATTGTCTGTGCATGTGTGACAGAGTTAGTTTGTGTGTGTGTGCAGGTTGTTGGTGGTTTTTTTTTTTTTTTTTACTTTTGTTTTTGGGGAGGGGGTTGGGGGATGTGCTGTGCTTGCAAGCTGTTTCTTTGTCTGTGGGGTTTGTGTAGGTAGATCTTTGTTTTGGTGAAATGTAAGGGTGTTTGTAGGGGGGTCAGTGTTTGCAGAGTGCTGGATAGATGTTTCTCTTTTTTTTAAGCTTCTTTGGTGTTGTGCTGAGGCAGCAGTGTTTGTTTACGTGGGCGGAAGGGAGGTTATTTTTGCGATCGTTTTTTTTTGGCCTTTTAGGGCTCCTGTAGGTTTTCCTTTGAAAAGAAAAGCAGTGTGTGAAGCGGAGCTGGAGGCATTCTCAGTGGGATGGCTTCACCACCACGAACTTACGAACCCTTATCGTTCTGCTGTGACTTCATTACCTTTGTCCTCAGAACGTTCAGGGTGCGTTTTATTATAGTAGATATTTTCTTCATTCCACAGGAAACCAACCAATGCAAAGACTGCAGCTTAGTAGAAATATGCTTGCATAATTTGGTCCCTGTAAGAAGATAGGCCGCAGTCTTTTGAATAATTAATACACACACAGTTGATTAACATATTAATTTCTGAAATGAAAACATCTAATAATTGGCTAAAATATCCAAATATAATCCAAACCAAGTATTTTTATGTGCATACCTCTGATAGTTAATGTTGAATCTTTTTGCTGAATATTCAAAATATATCATTTTTGTTTGAGATATTCATTCAGTGGGGTTACTTTCCCTTAACAAGGGTTAGAAGATCTAATCATGTTCTGAGTATAATTGATAGTAAAACGCAGAATATCCTAGTGTTCACAAATAATATTATGCTTTTGGGTATTCAGAATTATACAGTATGGAGTTTTATTTTAAAATTCAGACACAGAATTTATTTTAAAACTCAAAAAGTTTATAAGAAGTCTTATAGGGTTCCTTTTACTAAGGTGCGCTGAAAAATGGCCTGCACGTGTTTTCGACGCGCACAGATCCATTTTTCAGCGCACCTGTAAAAATGCCTTTTTAAAATGTTGGCCGAAAATGGAAGTGCGGCAAAATGAAAATTGGTGCGTGTCCATTTTGGTTCTGAGACCTTACCGCCACCCATTGACTTAGCGGTAAGGTCTCATGTGTTAACTGGGAAGTAATGGCCTATGCGTGTGCAATGCCTTCTACCACCCGGTTAGCACCGCGTTTCAGAAAATAAAAAATTATTTTCTGGCATGTGTAGTGGACGTGCATAAAAAATTAAATTACTGCCTGGGCCACGCGGTAGTCAGGCGATAATTCCAAATTGACGCACGTTGGGCACGCTTAGGCATCTACGTGGCTTAGTAAAAGGGCAGTGCAGTGGACTTTGATCCTGGGGAACTGAGTTTGAGTCCCACTGCAGCTCCTTGTGACTCTGGGCAAGTCACTTAACTCTCCATTGCCCCTGGTACAAAATAAGTACCGAACATATGTAAACCGCTTTGAATGTAGTTGCAAAAACCTCAGAAAGGCAGTATATCAAGTCCCATTTCCCTTTCCCTTGAGTGGTGATAGTTGGATATTTCTAACTTAAATAATACACCATAAATATATGCAGGTAGACTGTTTCTGTTTCTGCAACTGCCCCCCCCCCCCAAAAAAAAAAAATCTTCCTTCCCCAGTGGAGGAGTGGCCTAGTGGTTAGGGTGGTGGACTTTGGTCATGGGGAACTGAGTTCAATTCCCACTTCAGGCACAGGCAGCTCCTTGTGACTCTGGGCAAGTCACTTAACCCTCCATTGCCCCATGTAAGCCGCATTGAGCCTGCCATGAGTGGGAAAGCGCGGGGTACAAATGTAACATAAAAAAAAGGCAGGAGCGATGCCCACTTGGTCCTGCCTCCATGCTGCCATCTTGAAAACTGAAGACAATTTAAGTATTAGTGTATTCCTTTCTTATTCTAGATCATGTTCTGGTATGACAGGCTCAATTCAAAACTTGTGCTTTGACATTTAGTCTGTTTCTATGTATTACTACATTTAATGAATGATGCAAGAGGAGAGAAATGCAGTCACTGAGCTTGATGACAAATTAAATTATTAAAGATGGGAAATTGAATCTTGTCAAGTCTAGAAGACTGATGGCTTAGATTGTACCTATAAACCATATCATTCCTTGACCTACCTGTGTACTTTTTTAGTGAAATGAAATTTTCTGAACTTATCACCATAGATCTTCAGTAACACATCAGTGTTTCTTTTATGGTAGTTCATCACAGATTTATGTAGAACTTAGATTGTGACAGCATTCCATTTACATGAGCAATTTTAAAAAATATAAATTGGAAGGCCAGAAGATAATATTCAATGAAGAGTAATTTTCATAGCAGAGCAGTTGAACATTAGTGGTATGCAAAACTTCTGATAATTACATGCACAGGAATTCTCTCAGTAGTTTCTCCTATACCTTTTTATACAGTATGCTATTAGACAATCTCAAGGGACATGGACTTTAATTCAGGATGCATCAAATGCCAGCTCCAAGTACAGTGTTAGCACTGTATGAGACTCTGTGATATAATAAAATCCAAGAAAAGGTTGTGCACTAATTTGTATATTTTCTTCACTTGTTAAAAACAAAAATTAAGTTCTGATGCAGGAAACAAACAATATGCAGATGTGTTAGGAGTTTTATTTATAAATAATATGGAGCTCTAAATATAACATAGGAAGAGACAATCTTTTATTATTACAAAGAAGAAAAGCGTTGCTATTTGTTCTTAATTAGACCACTTAAGGGAAGGAGGAGGAGAAATCAAAAAATCTGAGAGAAGGAAATAATAGGAAACAAAATAACTTCTGTTCTACTCCTCCACCCCAGGTGCAACATACTTACTTTTTGTGGATTCTTTTGTCTTTAATGCCAGATATTTAAAAATGACAAGGAGTCAGCACAGGTTACAGATGTCAGAGGAGGCAGTGCTATTTTTAAAATGGGGGTTTAGCTGGTGTGTTTTCAGACTTAAACTGAACATTGTGGGGGAATATGTGACCATTTCTGGTAAAAGATGACTAAAGTAGCAGATCCAATATGCTGAGAACGACTGACATTTTATGTCACAAGTCCATAAGCAGTTTGAAAAAGTAGCATGTTCGAACTTCTGTAACTTTCTAATTTATTTCATATAAAAAGATAGGGTTTGGATTATTGTATTACAAATTGTTTGCACTAACACACTTCATTAAAATCTCATTTTTTGTTTCTGGTGAATTTAGTCACCTTTTTTCCAGAGATGGTCACACATGTTGAGTGTATGTCAGTGTTTGTGTCTCAGGAATATGGCTGTAGGTATGTTGTCTTCCCCAGTGCTTTTTCTAGGTAAAAAGGTGCTGGTACTCATACAAAGCTGACCTTAGGAGGCAGGATTACTATCCATGGCTCCACCCTACTACTAGTGCAGAGCATAGAAAAGGGCTATATACTACAAAAAAAATGGAAACTTTGCAAATGTTGGAGATACTCAGCAAAAATTGTTGCAGTTAAATTATGTAGCCTGGAAAATAATGACCCCTTTTCCTTTTACACTGGACCATCAAGGTATTAAATGTAAACACATATTTGGTATTCACAGAGCTACTATCAGAAGACCTCATCTCTGAAACACTTAAAAGATATGCCAAATCCCACTGCAAACTAGACGTATGCCCAAATAACCTCATGAAATCAGCTCCTCAACAATTCATAACAGACCTAACGAACCACACAAACTTCATGCTACAAAACGGACTTTTCCCAAAAGAAAAAGGAAAAGTTTTACTCACCCCTATACCCAAAGACACAAAGAAAAGCGCAAGAGAAATAACCAACTACAGACCAGTAGCATCCATACCACTAACAACCAAAATAACCGAAGGAATGGTAACTAAACAACTCACCAACTATCTAAACAAACACTCAATATTGCATGATGCCCAATCAGGATTCCGATCAAATCACAGCACAGAAACAGTATTAATTACCCTCATGACTAAATTTAAACAAATGATTGCAACCGGCAACAATATACTCCTCCTACAATTTGACATGTCAAGTGCCTTCGACATGGTTGACCACGGAATCCTATTACACATACTTGAAAATTTTGGCATTGGAGGAAATGTCCTAAACTGGTTCAAAGGGTTCCTAACCAAGCGTTCATACCAAGTCACATCAAATTCAGCCACGTCTGCCGCATGGACACCTGAATGTGGAGTACCACAAGGATCACCTCTCTCACCAACCATCTTCAACCTAATGATGATCCCCTTGGCAAAAATCCTATCAAACCATAACCTCAACCCATATATATACGCCGATGATGTAACAATATACATCCCTTTCAAACAAGACATCAAAGAAATCTTCAATGAAATCAACCAAAGTCTACACATCATGAACACCTGGGCAGATGCATTTCGTCTGAAACTGAATGCAGAAAAAACTCAGTGCCTGATACTCACTTTCCAATACAACATGAAGGAATTTACCGCTATAAATACACCAAAACTAAACCTTCCAATCTCAGAAACGTTAAAAATCCTTGGAGTTACTATCAATCGCCACCTAACACTCGAAACCCATGCAAACAACACAACCAAAAAGATGTTCTACTGCATGTGGAAACTGAAAAGAATAAGATCATTCTTCCCAAGATCCGTCTTTCGCAGCCTAGTGCAATCCCTCGTACTCAGCCATCTGGATTACTGCAACTCACTGTACGCAGGCTGCAAAGAGCAAATCCTGAGGAAACTTCAAACAGCCCAGAATACAGCAGCCAGACTCATCTTCGGAAAACCAAAATATGAAAGTGCAAAACCCTTACGAGAGAAGCTACACTGGCTTCCACTTAAGGAACACATTACTTTTAAAGTATGCACATTAGTCCACAAAATCATTCACGGCGAAGCCCCAGCCTACATGTCTGAGTTAATCGACTTACCACCCAGAAACGCTAAAAGATCATCCCAAACTTTCCTCAACCTCCACTTCCCTAACTGCAAGGGCCTGAAATACAAGGCGCTGCACGCGTCAACCTTTTCCTACATGAGCAAGTAGTTCTGGAACACACTACCGCGCAACGGAGAGGGTGGTGGACGCTTGGAATGCCCTCCCGCGGGAGGTGGTGGAGATGAAAACGGTAACGGAGTTCAAACATGCGTGGGATATGCATAGAGGAATCCTGTGCAGAAGGAATGGATCCTCAGAAGCTTAGCTGAAATTGGGTGGCGGAGCAGTTGGGGGGGAAGAGGGGGTGGTGGTTGGGAGGCGAGGATAGGGGAGGGCAGACTTATATGGTCTGTACCAGAGCCGGTGATGGGAGGCGGGACTGGTGGTTGGGAGGCGAGAAATACTGCTGGGCAGACTTATATGGTCTGTGCCCTGAAAAGGACAGGTACAAATTCAAGGTAAGGTATACACATATGAGTTTGTCTTGGGCAGACTGGATGGACCATGCAGGTCTTTTTCTGCCGTCATCTACTAACCTGAAAACGATCTACGAACAAACCAACTTTCGCAAATTACTGAAAACACATCTTTTTGATAAAATTTACGGAAAGAACCAAACACATAAAATCCACACTCACTGTTCAGTTATACATCAACACATCCACTTATGAATTCCCAATCCTGAAATCTCACCACACTCATACCTTTAATCACAGAAAAATGTACACCATATGTTTTTCGTTATTATATATTGCCCTTTAGTTTCCCGTTGTTTTCCTTCCAATGTTTCAATGTTCTTTTCCATTGATATATTCCTTAACGATACTTTGATTTTGTCTCGTATAACTCTTCACAATGTAATCCATAACCGAATTGTAACAAACTGTATTTCCATCATTCATAATGTATTGTAAGCCACACTGAGCCCGCAAAAAGGTGGGAAAATGTGGGATACAAATGCAATAAATAAATATAGGTGGGGCTCAGTGGACCTGACTCAGAAGCACCTGGATGGGAGCCCAGGTAGACAGCAGGAGGAAGAGCCAGAGCAGCAGTCAGGTACAGTATACTGTACCTGCACATATAGTCTTACTATACTTACTACAGGGAATTAGGGAGGGGGGAGGGAAGGGATTGGGAATGCAGAGGGCTGCATAGGGAAGGGGAGGGAAGGGATTGGGAATGCAGAGGGCTGCATAGGGAGGGGGGGGGGGGGGAGGGAAGGGATTGGGAGTGCAGGGCTGCACAGGGAGGGGGGAGGGGGAGGGAAGGGATTGGGAGTGCAGGGCTGCACGGGGAGGGAAGGGATTGGGAATGCAGAGGGCTGCATAGGGAGGGAACGGAATGCAGAGGGTCTGCAGAGGGAGGGGGGGGGGGGGGGGGGGAAGTACCAAGTTCTGTAATACTATATATGCAAACCAAATGTTTTCTATTTCCAGCAGTAAGAAACGTGGAGGAACAGCACAGTGCAAATGACCATGCTGGTTATTCTTCTGCTCAACAGACCTAAACTAAATGTGTAACACTGGCAGTGAGTTCCAGAGCAAACTAGAGGGAGCAGAAGAGTGTGATTGAGCTAAATTAAAAAAGAAGAAATGTCTTAGCATGTAAACCACAGAACATGGTCACTTGCTGGGGCGACCCCCTCTTGTGCACCTCGCATCATCCTTGATACAACACTAGCTAAGCGCGGATCTCGTGCTTAACGCTGGGCACGGCACTTACGCCTGCTGAAACCTGGTATAAATGCTGGTGCACAACTCACGGCACTTGCAGGTGTAAATGACCCTGGTCTATAACACCGCGCCTAATTTCCGACGCTCCTGACCCGACCGTGGCCATGCCCCCTTTTGAGCTGCTCGCTATAAAATTTAGGCAGATCAGTGCGTAAAACCCAAATGAGTGTCGATTAACACCAAGTAGCAACTCATTAACTAATTAGTTTGTGCGCAGATCTGGGACCTGTGCCCAAATTTTGGGGACCCATATAGAATCTGAGGAAAAGGTCACAAGAGCGTTAGTGGCAGAAGCGAGATCTGAACCTTGGCTAACCCTGGTTCTCTGCTCACTGTGATAACCACCGAGTCACTTCCTTATCCACACAGACACATTTTTTTTTGCTTTCTATGCATTTTCGAGGGCCTCTCATATCCCAGTTTCAACTCATGGATGGCCTAACTTGTTAGTCTCACTCACACACACACACAAGGCATGACACGGGCTGCACAACCTGCATCAGGATGTGTTTATCCACTCATACCCTGACATTGTAAGTAGTATACTATGCCATACTTTGTACTCTTATTTGAATATTTTTACTGCTGTAATTGTCTATGGTTCATGTGTATTCTTACTGTACACCGCATTGAGTTAATTCCTTCAAGAAAGTGGTAAACAAATCCTAACTAAAAAAAAAAAATTCTCTTCTGCAATTTCCTACTATGAATCAGATTATACAGCAATACTGCCACATCATGTTTGACACTTAGGCAGTGTCTGATTTTCACCAAACAAAACATTTATTAAGACAAACATCAGCTGCAGTGAAAGAGGCCTGCAGAAACCATTCTTGGGTACAATCTCTATAGTCTTCAGCTTTTCCATTAGTTCACTATCTTTCAGTTCATGGGAGGACAGCTGGAAGAAGCTGCTGCTCTGTACAAGGACATTGCTGTCTGCCTCATGTTTGTCCAAGACCATCTGCATGACTCACAAGGCTTCTTGAATAATGTTCTCTAGACAGATCAGTAAAAATTGAATTATTTTTGCTATAAAATTTTTTTTTTTTTTTGTGAAAGCCAATGTAAGAATCTCATGCCAACTGTCCAGCCTGATGGCAGAGAATATCATGGATACAGGGCTATTTTGCTGCTATTAATGTAACCATGAATTCTACTTCATATTAAGAAATTCTAGAAGAGAATATCAGGCCATCCACCTGTGAACCGAAACAGAGTCACACAGAAAAACCTTAAACACTGAAGAAAAATCTACCGCAGAATGTGTAAAGAGAATTTGGGGGCCCTTTTACTGAACTGAATTAGGTACTAACATGTGCCTAATTGTAAGTGACCCAATCCTCAAGAGCTTACCTGATCTTACTTTTACCAGATTTTCAAAGCCAATGTCAAAGTAACCAAGATTTCCCTTAGACAAGGTCTCTTGAAGAATGAGTGAATTATCATTGAAAATAAATAAATAAAAGATACTAACCTCTTCCTTCTCTCATTTACAAAAGGAGGAAAAATTTGTAAAGAATAAGATGTTAAAACTGTAAACAGAGAATAGATGTTACACCCTGTTTATTAAAGAGAAGTTTGCTAGATAACCTTTAACTATTTTAAAAACTAGTTAAAACAGTTAAAAATTCAAATTATGTTTAAAATGTTGTTACTGTAAACACTGTATATTTAACAAAATGCTAGTTAAAATGCCAGGTTTTTTCCCCTCAATAAATTCTGCTGAATTTTTACAAACTTTGGGCCCTGTTTACCAAGACAAGCTACCTTTTTTAGCATGTGCCTAAAATTAGTGCGTGCTAAACACTAGAGACACCCGTATATTCCTGTGGGTGTCTTCAGCATTTAGCGCACGTTAAAAATGCTAGCGTGCCCTTAGCGTAGCTTAGTAAACAGGGCCCTATGTTCTTTACCCTCTTTAATATCCAGGAAACTCCAAAGTATTTAAATTAATTTCCAGAACTTTTCCCAAAGGGTCTATGAGTGGAATTACCACCACTTGAAAATATCAGGTAAATATGTTTATATTAACACCGAGGTGCTCTTTAGCCTATAGATTCTTAAAATTATAAAATTTAAAGCATTGATTCTTTTCTCTTTATTTCTTGTTAATCTAGCTATTACTGAACAATATGGGGTTCTTTTTACTAAGCTGCATGCAAATGTCTCTCATGAATATTCATTGTGGATATTCTGAAAACTTGACTGGCTGGGGTGCTTCCAGGACCAGGTTTGGGAACCATTGACCTAATCTATTCCCATATGCACACTTCAGATTAAAGTTATCCTTTTTCTCAAAATTCAGGTCAGAAAATATTTCCACACCTCCCTTGACTAATCTCAGAATTTTCTGCAATAACTCTGTCAGATATTACAACGTTCCTTTTTCTCAACTATCTTAGCACTTCACACACACTCACAGCCTTCCTTACTCATCTTAATTCAACCGTCTTTCCAACGGTCTTCAGAGCAGCCCCTAGAAACAGGTCCCCTCAAGGACTTGTGCAGCCAGAAACCTCTGCATAACTCAAAAGTTCCTAACACTGTAAAATTTTACAACCCAAACCCCTTATAAGCAAGTTCCTAGATGACAAACAGGTGACAAACCTTTTTCAGCCATTTACACAAATCACTTTCAAGGAGCTTAAAATATATTTGGCCCATCTCAGCCACCATTACTCACTCCCATACATTTATTTTTATTGGCCAGGCCCTCAAATTTGCTCCCAAATATATTTTTATTTAAAACAGGTACCCGTGAAGGTCTTCTTTAAGGAGATGTGTAGGAGCAAATTTGTATGACTTTTTAGGTCTTCTTAGGCTGTGCCCTTTGCTGTCCCAGCATGCCTAAGGGCAAGACTGTGTAAAATCACAAATGAGCGAATGCACACTGACACGATTTGTAGCATTTTCACAGCTACTCAATTACCGCTATTCTCTGGGCCTCATCTGTCCCCCTGGATACTTAAATAATTTAATTTTTATGTCTCCAGGGGCCCAAACCTCTTCCAGGCCTTCCCAGTATACTGGGCTTCTTTTCCCTGCCTCCGCAGGCCATGACATCATTGCTGCACATGTGTGATGACATCACACACGTGCAAAAATGCACAGTAGGACCTGGGGCTCCAGCACAGCCAGGCCCTTTCGCAAAGCCTGAAATAGTACCTGTGAGTCACAGTCACCACACCTACACCAGAAACCCGGTCATCACAGCTTTCTCTGCTGCATTCAACAGCTTTTCCAGACCCTCCTCCCAAGGTTTAAAAAAAAAAATTTAATCAAATGTTTTCAGATACGCTCATTCATTCAGTGGTTATCGTGTGTGCTAACCACTTGCTAAAAAAGTATAAGTTTTTTTGAGGGGGTGTTTCAGGCAGCAGAGAGTGGGTGTTCTTACACTAACCAGGTATTGCACCTATATTACTGTGCCCTAACTGGTTAGTGCATGGAGAGTGTGTGAGCCCTTACCGCCTACAAAATGGGTGGTGGGTCTCACACTAAAAAAAGTCATTTTTATGGTGTGGGAAAAACATGCATAAGGACGCTCTAAGGCCACTTTTTTACTGCAGCTTAGTAAAAGGACCCCTTAAGTTTGTTGGGCTGGCCAAGTCAAAGTTTCAACTTAAACTTTACTGAGATGTGGCAAGACTAGAAGATGTTCATGCAAGGAAGACCTAGAATGTCAGAGTTGAAACAATTCCATATGGAATAATGGGCCAAAGATCTTCAAGGGTAATATAAGAGACTGATCAACAATTTACAAGAAGAGAGCATCTAAAATTATTACTGCTCAAGCAATCACCACCAGTTACTGCAAGAAGGGTTCATATAATTTTCTACACAAGGATATTTTATTGCTGATTTTTTTTTAACAAATAATCAAAATATACTTCTCACATTTGCTGTACCACCTAATTAAAAAAAAATACATTTAGGCATCCAGAACAATAAAACCAATAAGCAAAATATAACATATCAGAAAATAAATCAAGCATGGATAACAGAATAAAGGGGGATAAACCCCCAGATAATCCTATATAATAATTCTCACCTCCAACAGGATGTGCTTGGGACCGTGCCTGCCGGAAGTGGTCTGCTAGGCAGACACGCACTGACCTTAGTGACATCAGTGACAGACAATTTGGCAAAGCAAAACAATCTGAGTGCTGGCCATTAGGACACAGGGTTGATAGGAGAGTTTTAAAAGACTGAAGGAACCGAAAGTATTAAATGGGGGGAGGGGGGAGTTCTGAACGACATGAACATTTGGGAAAGGAAAACAATCTCAATGCTGGCCATTAGCACACAGGGTACATAGGAGAGTTTTAAAAGACTGAAGGAACCAAAAGTGTTGGGGGGGGGGGGGGGGGGGGGGCAAGTTCTGAATGAATGAAAGAAATGAAAATTTACGAGAGGAACACAATCTGAATGCCGGGCATTTGTACACAGGGTAGATAGGACACTTTTTAAAAAAAAATGAAGGACGTGAAAATATTACATCTTGGGGGAGGGGTGAGGAGGAAAGCACTGGGGTATCTGGATACTGGGCGTTAGAGCCACGGGGGTACATAGACTTTTGAAAGCCTTAAGGAACCCAAAGTGTGGGAAGGAGGAGGAAAAGGAGGGGAGGGAACAGGGTGAGGGGCATTAGGAACAGGGGAGGGGGCCCTGTCACACACTCTCATTCTCACACACACACTGTCACACAGACAGTCTCACTCTGTCACACACCCGCACATTCACTCTGGCTCTCTCTCTCAAACATACACACTCCCAGGAAAACCTTGCTACCGCCCGTTTCATTCGTTCCAGAAACGAGCCTTTTTTTACTAGTACTAAATAATAAAATAACCCTTAGTAGGAATAAATTCCCTGCAACATCTGAGAAGATATCAATATTCAACCATTTTTTCAAGAAGAGAAACCCGATCTCTTAATCATCTAATAAAGAAATCCAGTAATTAAGGGTTCCTTTTACTAAGCTGCGGTAAAAAGTGGCTTGCGATAGTGTAGGTGCAGGTTTTGGGCGTGCGCAGAAATATTTTTCAGGGCACGTACCAAAAATGCTTTTTTTCCCACGAAAATGAACGTGCGGCAAAATCAAAATTGTCGTGTCCATTTTGAATGCCTGACCTTACCATCAGCCATAGACCTAGCAGTAAGGAATCTGCGTAATAAGGACCTATGCATGTCAGATGCCACTTGGTGCGTGTCCAAAAATAAATATTTTCCAGATGCGCGTAGCGGACGCACTCCAAAAATGAAATTACCGCAACAGGCACGCGGTAGTCGGGCGGTAAGTTCATCTTGGCACTTGTACAGCCTAGCGTAGCTTAGTAAAAGGGGCCCCAAGTCATTTCAGGCAGGCTTTCAACTGCTTCTGAAAAGTTAGCAAATTTATCTCAGATCTCAAAGATGGAAGCTTGACCCAAAAAGGGTGCCTGGTTCAAATAGCACTGCTATTCCTTGTGATTTTGGGCAAGCCACTTAACTCTCCATTGCTTCAGGTACAAAAGTAGATTGTAAGCCCTCTGAGAACAGGAACATACCTAGTGCATATGGATGTAACTCACCTTGAGCCACTACAGAAAATTATGTGAGCAACACACAAATAATTAAATATATATAAATATAAAAAAATTGATTCTCCATAACTAACAGCTGAATTTCTCCTAGAAAAAGGATTTGTTGAGACAGCAGATAGGATTTCTAATAAGTTGCTTTGTGATGAGCATAAAACATGCATGCCCAGGACATGTCAAAAAGTGAGACAAATAAGTGCCATTTGATGGCGACACCTTGTATACACTGTGTCTGTAAAAAAGTGAGCCCCTTAAACATTTTGCAATAACAATCTCGAACCTGTACTCAATTCATTAAAATTTTATGTACACAAAGTGACATCTATTTGCATCACCAACGCCAAATTACATAGGAATCCCTTGTCCCATTTAAGAGATTTTTAATTTGTATAAACTGCCGTCACAAATCTCAGTTTTCGACATGACTTAAATACTTACTCACCGACATCATCTGTGATAGCACTGTGCATTGATAAACAAAATGTTGTCAAAGGAGTTTTAATTAAAATACGACTTGTAAAAGGATACTGTGATAAAAGATCAGTTTTAAACATTCAGACTGTTCAGGTTGACATTAACTGTGTAGAAACTCTAACTTTTGGGCAGTGTAACTTAAAATTTGACATTTCAGTAATGTTAAGGTGGATTTCTATGAAACCACACAACATTGTTTGAAACACATGTCACTTTGTGCACGTAAAAGTTTAATTCAGCGCAGGTTTGCGGTTGTTAATGCAAAATGTTTAGAGGGCTCACTTTTTTCTGAACACAGTGTTTAATCATCCAATCTACTGTTAGCAAAGGTAACAGGGTTTTGCACCAAAAAGCTTTTTTTTGCTGTTCTGTTTTGCAACAACTGCAATCTTCGCAATACACAGTATGAAACACTCAAGAACAGAATTACAATAACTGATTGTACTTTTGACCAAAGTTTGAATCACACAGATTAAGATGGTTGGAGCTAACATTGGCTGAAGCTTCATAACCTATATTGGACCTTTCATGTTCAGTTTGAAATCTAAGTGAACAGCAAGGTTGCATACCACAGATTTTGTTTGCAAAAACACCATCAGTCTGAGGACATCAATGAAGGAAAGCCCTTCTCCAGCTTACCAACACCACCTCAGTTTTAAAAAGGCTGAGCTTTCCGTTCCAAATGTGTCACTACACTATTTAAAATAGACAGACACTGCATTGCCTTCATCATCGACAATTCAAAAAGCTGAAAGTCATTGGCAAAAAAGTGACAGTCTACCCGATAGGCAGAAATTTTACAAACTGAAGGGCTAAAATGTAAGATAAGTTCTACAAAAACGTTCAAATTCTGAACAGGAAAGAAAGTCATTTTCGAAAAAGATAGTTCTATGGTCACCCAGTCGAAGAAGTCAATCAGGGTACATAAGTACATAAGTAATGCCACACTGGGAAAAGACCAAGGGTCCATCAAGCCCAGCATCCTGTCCACGACAGCGGCCAATCCAGGCCAAGGGCACCTGGCAAGCTTCCCAAACGTACAAACATTCTATACATGTTATTCCTGGAATTGTGGATTTTTCCCAAGTCCATTTAGTAGCGGTTTATGGACTTGTCCTTTAGGAAACCGTCTAACCCCTTTTAATCTCTGCCAAGCTAACCGCCTTCACCATGTTCTCCGGCAACGAATTCCAGAGTTTAATTACGCGTTGGGTGTAGTTTATGACTTAATTTCATGTAGAGTATAAACTGTGCTAAAATACTGCTTATACATTGCAAAGCCTTTCACTTCTATTTGGAATCAAATGATGGTCTTACCCTAGCTCCAGGGCAAACAGCAGCACTGATGGCATCATGGCTCCTCTCAATTTTCTGTTAAACTGTTAATTCCACTACACACTCAATTAATAACCTGTGACAGACTCGCTCCTAAACACACAATATCTGAAATTTAGCTAAAGATATAACCCCCTTAGAGGTAAAACCTTAATTCAGTGTTGGCACATTTTGGAGACCAGTTCCTTAACTTTCACCATAAAAAAAGCTGCAGTTCAGAATGATACCTGAAAAAAAATATCCTCTCCCTACCCAAATACATATCTAAGAGACAAGTGGAAGAGATTTTGGACACATAAAAGACCAATTTACATAGAACAATGAGATGGGAATTCAGATGTCCAAGTATTTTACAAAACGCTCTGCCAAATGTGGAGCCTTCTGTAAAATACTATTATGACGTGAAAAAGTATATGTATATCTGTCAACACAGCCCATGGAAGACGCAATTTTAAAAAAAGCTGCACATGGAGAAAGGCTATCCTACTCAGTCACTCTTGCTTGGCAGCTTGATCCCTGGTGATAGTACCACAAGACTATGGGCTATGCCATTTTGAAGCCAGTGCCAAGGGGCAGGAACACCTTGGGAAAACTATCATGCCCTCCACAAGACACCAGGGAGACGCTCAACAAGACCCAGCACAAAGAGGGCTAGGGTGTTCAGAGGAGGGGGGGATATGGATATGTATAATGTCAGGGAAGATGGGGTGGGGAGCTCCTTTGGCCTGTGCACTTGCTCCTTCAACCTACCATTTGTGTGTGCCTTGAGTCAGCAGCAAATATCAACATGGAATTTTTTTATGTCTCCAAATAGCTTCCCTCTTCTAAAATAGGGAATGCATACATGTAAAGATTTTCAGACTGCCCAAATCATATCCTATCTACACCATCCTCCCCATTAAAATCTGTTTGTAGTGTGGGTCTCCACATGCAAAAAGCAGCTTTTTAAAACCACCCTACGCATGTGTTACCAATTTGCACACGTAAAAGCTGCTATTTACACATGGAGATGGTATTAATTTAATCCCCAAAAACAATCATTGAATAAAGTAGATGTAGAAAGCTGTACTTAGATGTTTGCTCATGTCAAGTCATCTCTGTGTCTTGAGATCAACTTTAACTAACTGTCTGAAAGTATGTATATCCATGATACTTTGTTTGAAACATAAAGGTCTCCTTTTACTAAGCCACGGTAGTGATTCCTGGCATGGCAAATGCAACGAAGCCCATTCAATTCCTATGGGCTTCACTGCATTTGCTGTGTGGTAATTACTACCATGGCTTAGTAAAAGGTGCCCAAAATAAGTACAGTCTTAACTATGCACTAAAAGTTGTATTAATTGATAACTAACTTTACTTCATGAAAGAGTTTCGTACCATGCTTGCAGTTTTTAGAATAGGGATTTCACTTTCTGCACGTAATTTGCTTTCAATTTCCTCCCAGTTCCGGTCTTTGTCCTTGAACAAGATCCTATAAACAAGAAAAGGATTTCTTTGGTCAACTGACAAATTTTGCATATACTTATGCTTTATCCTAAAATGTCTTTATGGAAGGGGTGATTGTTTTAATAAAGAAATTTTGTTTTGGAGCAGTTCATCCGTCTGGGATCAGTTTTCTTTTATTATCACATCTGGTACAGATATGAAGAGCCTCTCTGTTGTTTGCTTTATAAAATTATAGCCTAAGTAGGTAACATTTTTCAGCATGTAAAACCATGGTTTATTTGCAAAATGGAACTGTTTATGGGAGAATGCAACAAGTTTGCTTGTGGGAAAAAAACTACTCTCACCCCAGTCTAATGCTAACTGGAATGTAAAATATAATTATAGAAATGTGAAATGGATATCAGACTCTAGTGAATAAGAATATTTGTTTTTTTTTCTGTTGTACTGGGTAGAAATATTGTTTTATTAAATGGCTTCATTTACCTCTAATCAGTTTTGAGGTATTTGACCATGAAATAAGATGCAAAGGCTTCAGGGGGTTAGGGGGATCTTACCTGATTTTACCAGCTGTTTTGTCTATGGATTGTCTTATCTTTCGTGAAAACTGGAAAACGGAGGATAGCAGCAAGCTATCACCCATTGCCTGAAAATACAAAAATAGTTATTATTTAAAACTTTTACATTGAAAGCAAAGCAATTTGGAACATTTTCTTGGAAACAGATGAGCAACAGCTGGCCAGACAAGATGTTCTTCTACCTACCCATGGTGCAGAGCTAACACCCCTGCTAATTAAACACTAGAAACATAAATTCATTTGAGACCAGGTTTCAGTCCATTTTCAAAAAGTGCTAAGTGCCAATTTTTGCCAGCCAAAAGGTGACTGGCTAAGGGAAGCTGATTTTAAGCCAAATTTAGATGGCTAGACTATTGGCTGAAAATGATCTAGAATGGCTACAATGTGAGCACTCTGCAAAACTTACACAGGTAATACTGAAAATGAGTGCTAACCAGCTAAGATGCTTCTCCCTAACTGGGCAGAAACAACTTACTTCTTATAGCAGGTGTTCTCCATGGACAACTGGATACAAGTCATCACCTCCTCAGCTCAGAATAATTTCTAGAAGCTTTTAAGAGACACTTACTGCGTATGTATGCAGTTTCCTGCTTGTTACTGTTGCATGAGAATTCCAGAGTGTTTATCAAAACTTTCATAGAAGACAACTAGAGGAGGAAAATGAGGATGAGAGGACTTGTTTCCTCTTCTCCACAGAAAACACCTGCTACAGGTATGTAATCTGCTTTTCTCTACAGACAATCCTAAGATGGGACTCCCTAGCTACAGGCTGCCTTAAAAAACAAAAAAACCAGGAAAACACAACAACAAAAGGCATTGTAACAGGCATACACCAAGAAGAAGGGGGGGGGGGGGGCGGGGAAGAGCCTGCACTGCCTTCGACATAGCTGCCTAGGATCACAGCTCTCTGACACCAATGAAGATACAGCTCTCAGATGACTGAGAAAGTGTTCCTAAATTGGTATTACGCCTGTTGGTCAGCATTTTACAGGACCAGGACACTGTACCAGTGACTTCACAGTGAGAACCCTGAAAGGTAACTTTAATACCATACAAGAATGTAAGACCTTTGAAGTCAGAATGATTGAATATTTTAACACCCAACAGAAAGGACTTAACAAGGATCTGGGGTTCCTAGCCCATTATAAACCATAAAGCTGTATTTCTCTGTTGATCACCCTCCCCTCGCCTATCCATACCCATCCTGTTAGAATATAAATGACTAGCCGTTGAGCCCGTAAAAACGGGCTAGTAAAGGAAGGGGGGGTTGAAAGACACCCCCCCGGGGTCGCCACCCCCCCCCCCCCCGGAGTCCCCTCCGCCACCCCTCCACCCGGGCCGGGTACCTGGCTTCACTATTCAAACCGCCGGAACGCAGCACCAGCTCATCTGAGCTGCCATCGGCCTTCCCTCTTCTCTGCGTGTGTTCCGCCCTCGTGTGACGTAACGTCAGCGAGGGCGGGACACAGGCAGGTAAGGAAGGCCAACAGCAGCTCAGATGAGCTTTGTGCTGCATTCCGGCAGTTTGAATAGTGAAGCCAGGTACCCGGGCCGGGTGGAGGGTGGGTGGCGGCGGCGACTCCGGGTGGGTGGGGGGGAGCGGTAGCGGCAACCCTGGGGGGGGGAGCGGTGGCGACGACGGTGCCCTCACTCCGCAGGTGCGCAGGTGTGCCAGTCCCTCTCTGTCACGCTCCCGTCATCACATATTGACGCGGGGGTGGGACAGAGAGAGTCTCTACTGCGCATTTTGCGAGTGAGTACGCCTCTTGCCATTTATATGTTTGATATGCTTTGATATCCCCATGCATACCTCCTACCCACCCCCATCCTCCCACCCTGTCAGACTGTCATAGTAATGCTTGAATGTTTTCACTTATATACACTGTCAGCTAGCACATTTGCTTATTTCCGATCTGACGAAGAAGGGCAACCTTTGAAAGCTAATCAAGAAATGTATTAAGGTTTGTCCAATAAAAAAGGTATCATCTTATTTTCTTTTCCATGTTTTATTTTGTTTGATTTCTATTGATAACCTTAAAAGTGGACTAACAAGGCTACCACACTACTCTACTTTAGAGCTCATTATAAAAGTGCCTTCAATATCACAGTGCTACAAGCAGAAGTAACTAACCAGTCAGCTCATTTTCAAAAGTGATCGCCGGCCATCTTCAGACACAAATTGGGAGATGGCCGGCGATCTCTACTGAACCCGGCCAAATCGGTATAATCAAAAGCCGATTTTGGCCAGGTTCAACTGCTTTCCATTGCGGAGCCATCTTTTTCGAAAATACGGTTGGCTCCGCCCACTTACAGCGCCGGCCCCGAAGATGGCCAGCGTCATTCGATTATGCCCCTCCAGATGACTCTGTGAACTTCATGCATTGAGTGCAAAGCACAGATGGAAACATGGAAATATGAACTGCAGAAATGGTGGGCTGAGTAAAAACTATGGAACTGCAGTGCAAGGCTGAAGAGGTCAATAATAGAAGTCACAGAAATATACATGCAGTAGGGTTTCTGAAAGGGCGTGGAAGGAGTGCAGCCTACTGAATGTATTGAGGGTCTTCTCCTTATATTACTAAATCTTAATTTCAATATCCATTTGAAAACTTTGCATAAGATGGATCACTAGAATCTGGAGCTTAGTAACTCTGTGCACTGAAATAACCACCACTAAAAAAATATTTTCCATGTCAAGCACTTTGATCGCACGAGACTAGTAGCTTGAAGAGAATTTCTGACAACTGGAACTGAGGTTCCAAGACCCAGGAGTTGACTTGATTGAAGGATTCAATAGAAGCAAAACCTATATAAATTGAACAACTAAAGGATGTAAAGAGATGAGTTTACCTTCCACATGGTTATAAGTGCTTACTGCACCAAGGTGAACCCTAATGGTGTTAGTTTCCGAAGCGAAAATGAAGAATGCAGACAAGCAGCTGTGTGGCCTAATGAGACCTTTCTATCACAACAGATGGCAAACCTTTCCCATTTGAACCCATAAAAACTCATGGAGTCACTCCTGGAAGCAAGATGATGTCCAAAATGATACTGGGCAGTTAAGAGTGGCTAAGACCATCTTTTCAATATCCGGGCTGTGAGGGAGATGGTACTGACATTTAGAAGCAATAGTGCTGTTTCAGCCTGTGGGATTCACATCAGAGAGTACCCTAGTTTAATGGATCTTTTAAGGAAAGGTTCAAAAGATGAGAGAACCACACTTGCCTGGGTCAACAGGTGCTATGAGAATCATGGTCCCCTGATCTATCTGAGCTTCAGGAGTGTCTTCATTATGACTGAAATTAGAGAAAATGCATAAAAAAGACCTTCCCTCCTAAACTATGAAGACACCCGAGGCTAATTTCCCATATAAATGCAAAACTAACCCATTTGGAGAAAATGAAATGCCCCCCCCCCCCCCCTCCGAGACTACTCATGTTGCGGAGTACTCAATTTCAATTGCCCATCAAGATATTAACTTTCCCTGTCAGGTAGGTGCCCCTCAGAATCATCTCATGAGTATATTTGGCAAAAGAGACAGTCTGTACACCTGCTTCCTGCCAATCTACTGAACCCATATAAAATTCTCATATTACCATTTCATGACTTCAGTGACACAAATATTGAAACTCTTCCACACGGTCCTGCATCTTCTGAAAATTCAGCATTTTATTTTGTTCATCTCATTATATATTAACTTTCAAACTGTATTTTTCTTTTTATTTTATACTGTTGTTTTTTGTTTTGTTAATATAAAGCTTAGATATTTATATGATGGGCAGTATATTAAGCTAATAATTGAAATGCAATTATGTCTCATAGTTTCTGAGTGGCCCAAATCCACTGAGAGTGCAAGGTTCATTGGGCTCACCTCATTCTTTTTATTATTATTATTAGATTTTACATCATTAACCAAGCAACAATCACTTGTACAGCAAAATAAATATAAGAATTTCTAAATTAGAAATATTTTAGAAGAAAAAAATATATATATACACATACACACACATATACACACACACACACACACAGAGCAAGAAAATTACTCATGTCCACTAATACTGGGATCCAAGATTTAAATTTCAGGAGGCATTATAGCAAAACAAAACAACAAGAAGAAACCTATCAGGGACCTAAATAACTAGACAATTTATATCCCCTATCAGCTAAAGGTGAAACACTAATCTGTTTAGTCGCAAGAAAAGTGGTGAAGTGGGCTGGGTCGAAGAAAACATATTAGAAGACAGATATTGGAACTATGCATTACAAGGATACTTTAAAAAAATGGCTCCAAGCTGGGTCACACCAGGTTTCAATAGCATAAATTGTTGCCTGTGACTCTGTGTATCACGCGAAACATCAGGAAATATTCTTATTTTTTGTCCATAAATAGTTCCTCTCTGTGTTTAAAGGAGAAGATTTAGCAACCAGGTCTTGTACGGATATAAGGCCACAGTGGCTGAGTAGAACTAATCAAAGATTCACTATCTGAAGTTTCAAGTATAGCAGAAATATCCAAAGGAGCTTCCATAGCTTGTGGGCCATCAGCTTTCTTCTCAGAAGATTTTGAAACGGGCAGATAATAAAACCTGAGTAATGGTGGGATCTCATCTGGTACTTTTAACACTTCTCATATATTTCTTTAAAATCTCTCTTGGAGGATCAAGATGGCGGCTGTGTGAGAAGCACAGCTAGACGCGACCCACTCTTCTCCCTAAACACCAAGCAAGTTCGCTCCTTACCTGACCCTTTAGATGGGGAAAAGGAGAGGCAAGGTCAGGGAGATTCCCTCTCTCCCTGGCGGGTCAAGCCAACTTCGCCAGGCAAAAATGGAGGATTTTGGAATCGCGCCAGGTCCTGGACAAGCTTCTACTCCTGTAGCTGAGACGAACGCTGTGACGTTGGCCGACAGTGTAGACGGGGCTTCCCTTAGCCCCGTCGAACGTGCGGCTCCTCCACAACAAGGAAGTGGTTGTCTACTGATGAGTCCTGACGTTCTGACCCGAAGTGGATTACAGACCGAGCAGGGAGGGAGCCGTCGGGAGACCGAGGGAGAATGGAGTGCGGGCAGCCTGGAAGCTCCAGAGGTGATTTCTGCTCCTATGCTGTCGTTGCAGACTGTGAGTATCCTGGAAAACGCTGCCAAAGCACCCCTTCCTGAGTTGAATTTGGAGAAAATGAAAAAACCAGCCGTAGTGACGCTAGAGTCACTATGGGACTTGACCTTTACTGCCCACACCTCTTTACAAGCTGCAATTACTAAGAATGCTGTAACCATCAAAACTTTGTCAGAAACTGCTTTATCCCAATTGCAACTGACTGAATTTCAAACTGCCACAGTAAAATCTCTTACGGAAAGAACTCAAAAAATGGAACTTGTGGGACAAACTTTGATAAAGGATAAGAATTTTACTCAAAGGCGGTTGGAATATCTTGAAAATCAGTCTAAACGCTTAAATTTGAGGCTAATAAATTTTCCAAGTTCACCATTGGTTACTCCGGTACAAATGGTTAAGAAATATCTTGTTGAAATACTGGGTATGTCAGATAACTCACTACCACCAATAACTAGAGCCTATTATTTGCAAACTGATTCAAAGTTTCCTCAAGGTGGAGAAGCGATGAACCTGACAACCTTTTTGGAGTCCTCTTTGGAGGTTATTACCAAAAGAGCAACTTTATTAGTCTCTTTTGCATTAGAGATGGTTAGGGATGCAGTTTTGAGACTTTCTTTGAGACATTTAGATTCCATGTTTTTGGGGTCAAAAATAAGGATTTACCCGGATTATCAAGAGAGACTCAAAAGAGGCGCAAGGCCTTTTTGACCCTGCGCCCAAGAACTGTGGCGATAGGAGCTAGCTTCCTATTGAAATATCCCTGTGTTTGCAGAATTGTATTTCAATCTAAACAATTTCAGTTTTTTGACCCCAATCAACTGGAGGAATTTCTGCTTAGTAGAGAAGGAGTTCATGTGGTGGTATAGTCCCATATGTACACTGTTTAACAGCTTTTGAGTGAAGAATCCAGGGCATGTGCTTCATGGGTAAAGTTATTAATACACAATTATTTCCTTTAGATTATTTAAGTAATCTTACATCTTGATCTGATTTCTTAATATTGAGGTCGATAATTTGTTGAAACTTACTAGTTTATTATATGTTTGATTAAGTGTGATTTCCAATTTGTGTATTATCATTCATAAAGGTGAAATTATGTTTGTTAAAAAGCTTAATAAAAATTAAAAAAAATAATTAAAAAAAAAATCTCTCTTGGAGTCACCAAAATTGAACAAGGAAAGTTTAACAAATGCAAATTCTCTCTCCTAGAATAATTTTCCAGAGCATCATTTCCCCTACGTAAATTAGAAATATCCACAATAAAAGCAACCTGTGTTGCTTTTAAATCTTTAACCTCCTTCTCATGTTCCTCAATTTTTTTTTCCAGGTTCTGTTTATCAGCCATGTTTTTATCCACTTGTCGTTCTAATTTCAACACCCTCTGTTGTAAGGAATTATTTTGATTTAACATCATTTTCCCAAGGTCCACCAAAGTCTTCCAAACCAAATCTAGCATGACTTCTGATGGAGTCAAAGTCAAAAAACAAGGAACGTCCGACTGAACATCAGGTTTCAAGGAATCAATTAAAAAAAACCATTTGCTCACTCTCCGCTCCTTGATCCGACTCTCCAAAACATTGCCTTTCCTTTGCTGGCTGACTCAAACTGCTCAAAGTCTGCTTTATGCTCATTGGCGATGACACAATTCTCTCTCAGTTTGGCGCAGAACTGCCTTCCATGTAAGGTGCCAATTGAAGTCAAACTGAGGGAGCAGCAAACTGCGTTTAGGGGAGCGGTGCTCTAGTTTCCAGGCTGAGGCTGACCTCTAGCCCAAGAGGGTTCGTCACACCTCCACTCATCAAAGAATCCTCAAGCGGGCTCTCAGGATCCGGCGTCGGGAAGCTACTCTGCTGCTGAGAGGAGCAAGCAGCAGCTGTACCTCAACATTTTGGCATTACAAACAGCAAAAAGACCAGGAGTGAGGTTCGGGAGTGTCAGGTCAATCTGCCATCTTGGATCCAATGTCCGGGCTCACCTCATTCTTAGAGGTGGAATGGGAATTACGTGCACTTTTGAAAACATATGGCCTAACAGTCTTAAAATGTCTCAAACCAAGGTTTGCTGATTCAAATCTCCTGAAAAATGGACACCAAGATAGCAATCTTTTCCTATGAGAGGAAGGCTTTCACCTGTCTTTTCTAGCAAAACTCCTATGAATTCCAACTGAGGTTGCAGGCTCAAGTATAACTTTGGGCAATTTATGACCAACCCTAGTGACTCCAGCAGCTGGACAGTTATGGGCTACTTTCAGTGATATGATTTTGAGTAGCCATTCAAACAGAGAGATGTGTGCATCTCGCAGCCCATGTAAATGTGTAGCTACAAGGAACAGCTATTTTATTACGACCTGAGAAGCTCTGGAGAGGCCAAACGACAGAGAACAGTAGTTGTAGTGGAATTTCCCTATTAGAAATCTAAGATACTTCCTGTGACTGGAATACATCTCTATTTGGGAGTATGCATCATTTAAATCCATAGAACAAAAACCAGTCTCCTTTTTGAAGTAAGGAATGAAGGTAAATGATCTTAAACGTTTCCTGAAACAGGAGCTGTCATAGGACCTTAGGTTTAGGATGGGATGGAATCTCTTTTTGGTTACCAGGAAATACATGGATTAAAATTCCTGCCCCTGGTATAATTTGAACTGTACTGATATTCTAAAGAAGGAGAGCTCCTTCGTAAGTATATCCCGATGCTCAGAATCTGACCAAGAGACAGTTGGTGGGCAATTTGGAGGAACTCAAAATAGATGAGAGTCTGTATCTCAGATGGATGATTTTAGAACCTGAAAAAGAAGGCGTACAGAAATAGTTCAACAATATAAGACAAAAACGCCTCTCCTGAAAAACCAAATTAACACTACAGAGATTCCTAGGAAGGACCTCAGAACTAACATCTCCCCCAGAAATAAAGTTCAAACAGAAGGCTACAACAAAAATCAACCATCGGTCCAAAGATTAGGACAAAAAAAAAATTCACGTAAAAAAAAAACCAACACGATTTTTCACAGAGTGGAGAAAAAGTCCTTAAACAGAATTAATATTCAGTAGTGAACATTTAGGGAAATCGGTCTTCACTTCAATAATAAACTGTATGAATCTAAATAAATAGCCCATTTAACAGTAAAGGCATATATCAAAGTAGCTCAGTATTTCACACTGAGGGGCATAATCGAACTGGGTGCCCAAGTTTTCCTGAGGGCATCCTCACAGGACATCCCCGCGAAGGGGCGGGGAAACCCGTATTATCGAAACAAGATGGGCGGCCATCTTTCGTTTCGATAATAAGGTTGGGGACGCCCAAATCTCAACACTTAGGTTGTCCCTAGAGATGGTCGTCCCCGATTTTTGGTGATAATGGAAACCGAGGACGCCCATCTCAGAAACAACCAAATCCAAGCCATTTGGTTGTGGGAGGAGCCAGCATTCATAGTGCACTGGTCCCCCTCACATGCCAGGACACCAACTTGGCACCCAAGGGGGGCACTGCAGTGGACTTCAGAAAAAGCTCCCAGGTGCACAGCTCCCTTACCTTGTGTGCTGAGCCCCACAACCCCCCCCCCCCAAAAAAAAAAAGAAAAGCCACTCCCCGCAACTGCACACCACTACCATAGCCCTTAGGGATGAAAGAGGGCACCTAGATGTGGGTACAGTGGGTTTGTGGTGGGTTTTGGAGGGCTCACATTTACCACCACAAGTTTAACAGGTGGGGGGTGGGCCTGGGTCCACCTGCCTGAAGTGCACTGCAGTACCTACTAAAACTGCTCCAGGGACCTGCATACTGTTGTCATGAAGCTGGGTATGATATTTAAGGCTGGCATAGAGGCTGGAAAACATAATTTTAAAAGATTACATTTGGCGCACCTTTTGAATCTACTGGGGTGGTTCTGGGACGTTGAGAAAAGAATTGTGGCCAAATTAAACTTCTCAATTGTGACCCAAAAAAGGGGCAGCGTTCAAACTGAGGTCCAGCCTACAATGGCCTAGCCATTTGCGAAAATGAAAGGAAACATTAAGTGCCAAAAAACCTATGAAAATTAAGGGGAAAGAAAATGAAATAAGGAGAAAATGAAAAATGTTGAAAAACAGAAGAAAAAACCCACATAAGAAAGAATTGCGAATGAGAAAACATTGCACATTGAGAACACAATGTTGTGTTCTCCATACTCTGTGGAAAAACAAAGACTGAGGGACTAGAAGCTCTGTCTTGCTAGTCAGCATCCGCACTAGGCTCTGTTAGACGACGTTACCCAGATGTGAGAATATGAAGGCCTGCTTGTCCTCAGAGAATCTATTTTATTTTTACTTAGCTTGTACTAAAGCTGTATTTCATGAGGTAAACCCCAAAAAACACACACACTTATAATGAAGAAAATTTTATAAACCATTTCCATGCATAACACACTGATTTTATACAGATAAATGGGTTCTTATAAAATTAGGTCATGCCTAAAAGTACATTCAGTATAAGCCAGAAGGTACCTCTACGATAGGCATGTTCCTGGCATGGACGTGGGCACAGCTATGATTTATGTATATACAATTACAACTGCTCTGAAACAGGCATAACGAAAGCACTTTCATTCTAGACAATTTCTGAAGGATTTGTGCTGGTATTTTATAAAAACCACTTGAAACAAACATCAACAAGAATGTAGAGAATACAAAACAGGAAATAGCAGTTTCCAACACCCTCCCCGTTTCCCTCCCACCCCAAAAAAGCAGTTAGCATTCTTACAACTACCCAATAAAAGGGAAAGAGAGTTCTGACTCTTATGACTCTCCCTCCACTAGAGAGCTACAAAAAAACCCCGACCCATCCCAACAGATCACCTTAAACCCCCTTTTGTGTCTCCTCCACCCCTTCCACCTGAAGCAAGTATGGCGAACAACCAAGGTGCAGATGTATGCAACTGTATCACAAATGGAGGGTCATTAAGAACCAAACTATGGGCATGAGGAGAATGGCTTTGAATACAGGACTTCCATATCTGTGAAAACCATTTTTTATGCTTCACTGTGGTGCAACCACAGAAAGGTGGTATATCAAGTCCCATCCCTTCTCTTTCCCCTTCTAGGAAAAACTGCAGAATTAAGACCAAGGCTAAAGTCTAAATTTCCCCCCAGGGGCATGTCTGTATTTGTGGGAGGTTTGTGCCAGTATGTAAGGAGAGTCTGCCCAGTGTCCTGCATAGATTTAAGTAAAACATTACGCCTAAGGCCCGGTAAGAGTGATTTCCTTTGTGCATGCAGTAAATAATGGGGGGGGGGGGGGGGGGGTACAGTGGTTTGAAGAGTTCCCTCTCCATATGCCAGGGGGTATAATCAGCCATTTCCATCACCCATTTTTTCAAATGTCGAAGAAACCATGCATTGTTGTATAAATGCATGTTAGGGACTCCAAAGCCCCCCATTGCCCAGGGACCAAATCCTTCCAGATTTTAGGTTTCCTCCCTTTCCAGAGAACTCTACTGAGAACGCTATTCAACAGTTTACGATCGTGTCTCATAACCCAAAGTGGGAATTGTTGAAGTATGTCGCGTCAGCGGGGGAACAAATCCTCTGATAAAGAGACAAGGGCAAAGAGTTCCAAACTGTTAATTGTTGTTTAGTATATTGTAAAAGAGCCCCAATATTAGCTGAATACATCAACTGAGCGTCAGCCAGAAGCTGTATACCTAAATGCACCTATGGTCCTTTATAAAATATGCATCTTCCTGTCCTATTAACAAGCTCCCCTGTTATAAAACTACCACTAGCACTTATTTTGTATAAGTAATCCCCATCTGTCTATGTATTTATTTATTTATTTGTTGCATTTGTATCCCACATTTTTCCCACCTATTGCAGGGCTCAATTTGGCTTACATATTACTGTGAGGCGATTACCTTTCCGGTATGACAATTACAGAGTGATATTATGGTATAATAGAGTGCATGTGGGACAGACACATCAAACATATAAAATGCGAGTGACCCGTACTCACCCGCAAATGCGCAGTAGAGACTTTCCCTCTCTGTCTCGCCCCCGCGTCAATATGTGAAACTGCGCGAAGGAGAGGGAGGGAGGGAACCGCCGAGGTCGCTACCGCTCCCCCCTAACCGGAGTCACCGCCGCCGCCGCCCCCCTCCTCCCGGCCCGGGCCCTCTCTTCACGATTGAACTTACATCGCCGAAACCAAAGCAGGCAGATCAGCTCCCGTCGGCCTTCCTTCCCTGCCTGTGTCCCGCCCTCGCCGACGTTACGTTACACGAGGGCGGGACACAGGCAGAGAAGGAAGGCCGACGGCAGCTCAGCAGATCTGTCTGCTGCGTTTTCGGCGATGTAAGTTCAATCGCGAAGAGAGGGCCCGGGCCGGTGACTCCGGGGGGGGGGGGGGGGGGGGGGGGGGGGGGGGGGGACGGGACGGTAGCGGCGACCTCAGGGGAGGAGGGGCGGGCGGCGACCTGGCGAGGAGGGTAGCTGGAAATCTCGCCCGTTTTAACGGGCATAACGGCTAGTAAGGGAATAGAAAGGAGGAAGTGTTATGTTAAGTCTACATACAGGACCACATCTCAGACAACAGTTGTCTATACTCACTTCATCTCTGCTCCACGTTTTTCTTCTTGTAATGGTTGGTGGTTCAGGAATATCCCTGGGCTTAATTCTTGCATCACAAGTTTTGCCATTTCCTTCCGGTGCTTTACCATGTACTACTGGAGGAATTTTTCTGAAGTTCAGGCTCTCGTCAAATACACGATCAACCAACTAAATTAAAAAAAACACCAAAAAAACCCACCAAAATCAGTTAGCCAAAATGCTGACCCTCATAAGAAATACTCAAGGAATTCCACCCCAGATGATATTTATTCATTTGAAAATCATTATTTGATAAAATACAAAAAACAAAATTTGAGATAGAGCGCGCTCACTTTATTGCCTACATTTAAGTGCAAAGCCCCTAAGCAGTGATCCCACAAATACAAAGACCAAACACTTATGAAGAAAACACAGAAAAATGTAAACTGAAACTGTTCTCTCTAGATGTCCCAATAAAAACCTGCTCCCATAATAACTACAGTATCTCAGAGCACTGCATTAGGGGAAAAAATTTACTATCCTGTGAAAAAAATGTACTATTCGCTGTGAACTAAAATCTTAATTGTGAACAATATGAGGTCCTTTTATTAAGCTGCATTAGGTGCTGACGTGCATCCAACAGTGTCAATGGTAGTTTTTGAACGTGTGCGAGTTAACCATACGCTAAAAAATATATACATTTTTTTTGAGAGGACATGTCAGGGGTGGAGAGTGGGCGCTCCTGTGTTAACCAGTTAGCACATTTACATTACTGCACCCTAACTAGTTAACGCAAGGTAACACAGGTGCCCTGACCGCCTACAAAATAATTGGCAAGTGCTGCCGTGGTAATTTTTTAGAAAATAGAAAACAGGCATTTTTACAGCTGTGTTAAAATAGTCTTAACACGCAGGGAAGACCATGTAACGGTGCGCTAAGGGCCCATTTTTACTGCAGCTTAGTAAAAGGACTTCCAAGGCATTAACAAAATAAACAGTTAATCTTATAGGCAGCTAATTAGCCACTGCAAACCAATTAAAATGCAGCTGGGTAGGCTGTATGAACAGAACTCTGCTGATATTGTTCTAGCTTTGCATGAGTGTACATGGAATGTAACTGCTGCCAACTACAATTAAGGGAAACAGATGTTGGTCTTTCCAAACAGGTACTATTAAATGTCTTTTAAAAATAAATCACAGTTAACAGTGGTATAATGACCTTAAACTAATTAACACAAAAACAAATTCAACTCTTTCAAAAAATAAACAAGTTTGTTTTATAACAATGAGTAGTCTTGTTATAAAACAAACTTGTTTATTTTATTTCAGGTACTCTTTAGAATAATAATAACATGTGAGATTAAAATAATATAGCCACCTATGGTATTCTGGTAAATACATAGTAGGAGAAAGTTTAAAATGCCTTGGACTGTCAAAAGCTCTGACTGAGCACTATTAATAATATGGAATGTTATATATATTATTAAAGAAATATGAAAAATACGACATGGGGTTCTTACTGAAACCTAAGGCTGGCTACACTTAAAACAGTAAAATAAAACACATTTTCCTCTTGCACAGGCAAGAGAGATGAAAAAGAAACATGTATAACATTTTAAATACGAAATGAGATTGCCATTACTAGGATACTAAAATGAAATACATTTGATATGAACACTAGTGTCTGTCCATACATCCTAAAACTAAATATTTAAAGTTATTTACCACCTCTAAGTATTCATTGAAGATAGGGAAATCACCAGTCACACTAATGGGTAAAGTAGCACATTCCTGGATTACTCAGGAATATGCCATAACATGACTGAGCCGACTCTTGCTGTCAGTTCAGTTGGGAGTTAAGGAAATAGCTGAGGGGGGGGGGGGGGGTAAGAATTCGAGGAACTTAGAGATGGGGGTGGGTTAGAATTCTAGGAACTTAGAGATGGGAGACTGGGATCTCCAATTGGGAGAATGTGGTGACAGATTCCACCAATCAGAGTTAGACAACTTGGGGAATTCTGGTGGAGTTTGGGCGGGATTCTGGGTCAACTGTGTGGGAAGCCCGGGAGGTTAACATGTTTTGACCCACCCTCCCACCTCACAAGTCGTAAGGATTTCCTATGGAGGGGTTAAGGTTATTTTGGAAGGTAAGGGGTATAATGCAGCAGTAATGCAGGAGGCCGTTCCCCATATCGTGGGTTCACTGGGAGTTTTACGGGCAGAAGACCACAAGAAATGAGTGGAAGGGGTGAGGATTCATGTGCGATGTCATGAATCCTAGGGAGTTTGGCAGGTTTGGAAGTAGTGCGAGCCTTGCCTAGGGTGGAATGGGATAAGATACTGCAAGTGTTGGAAATGGAGTGGTGGTTAGGTTGATACCATCTAGCCCCTTTATTTGGCTATGGAAAATGACATATATAAAGTTTGAAATGTGTTATGGGGTGATGGTGTTATGCTGGGGTTATCTGCCATTGGTTTGCCACACATCAAAAGTATCTGAGTTATTTGTTGGTTTATAGATATGTATAAGTGAGACAAGGGAGTGCAGACCCTTAATATATTTCCAGTGCTTTTCAGGGAAAAAAAACCAAAGCTTTGAGAAAGCTACTCCTTTAATTAATTTTGCTTTCTCAAAAGACAAGAAAATCCACTTAGTCAATACTGATCCAAATCTGTTCCTAAGGGCTGCCTTAAACAAAATGGGAAAACAACAATACCAATCCCACAAAAAGCAGGGACCAACTCTCTTGGTGAGTAAAACTGCTTTTTAGCTTTCAACACAAGACACCCATAAATAAAAAGAAATGGCCCCAAGGGGCTGAGAGCTGCAATATATCCCTCAAAGAAACCCAGGTGAATGAACGCCTAAGCTTATTGCATCAGGAATCTGCATCTGAACAAAAGTGTAACAAAAATGTGTAAGAAGTCCCCAACAGAGTCCTACATATTTCTTCTATAGAAGGTGACCTTAGATGGGCTACTCATGCATCCCCTACACAGCCATAACAACTTACATGCCCTTCCGCGGTCAAATCTGCTTGGATGTAACACTCTCCTTTTCAAAGTAGCAATTCTAAGCTTACAGGAGCAATATGAAACAAAAATCTGGGCAAGTATGGTGATCTCTAGAAGAAGGTGTGGCTCTATTATAATCAAAAGTCAGCACAACTTGCTTGCCTTTGATGTATGGTCTTGCGGAAAATATAAAAAGAATGACTAAGGGGGAAGTCAAACAACTTAAGACAGAAATCTGCAAGACATAGGCAACGCTATCCTGCTATCAGTGATCCCTTTTTATAGGAATAAGAGAGGGAGCGAGAGATTAAGCGCTAGTTCATATCATCTCATTGGTAGCGCAATGCAAATTACATTCTGATACAGTAGATATTTTCCTATCCCCAGAGGGTTTACAATCTAAGTCTGTACCTGAGGCAACAGAGGGTTAGGTTATTTGCTCAAGGTAACAACACACATCTGCAGGATTTGAACCCCGGTCTCTAAGTCCATTATTATAATCACTAGGCTATGTCTAGTGCCTAGAAGAGTGGACTGGGAACCTTAAGTGCTCTACTTCTATGGGCTAATGAGTTCACAGGTTGCTTTATTGTTGGTTCTGACGAGAACTTAAGCACACAGGAAGCCAGAATCTGAAAGTGGTGGGAAATTGTGGGGTATAAGTGCTGTAAAATATTAAATAATAATAAATAATTATTGTATAGCTGTTCTTGAGAGTGTGCACTCTTTCTTGTTGTTAAATGGAGTTTTTTCTGTTTTCATTTTAGTTATTGTTCATCGCCTTGGTTTCTTTTTGTAAAAAAGGCGGTTCTAGCAAATTTTATTAAACAAAACATATTTCAGGAGAACCCTACTAAGAAAAGACCCTGTTGGAACAAAGTCTCCTTTCCTACTAGGTACTGTAAGTGGCTCTTGAGGTAGCCCTGCAGAAGACTGCCTCCCTTGAGAGTCTGTCAGCTTCCCAATATGGGAGTAGAGATCCTGTTCCTCTCAGTTTGCTTAGGTAGAACAAGGCTAGCTGATTGTTCTCATCCAAAGAGCCTATACTTTTTTAGAAAATAGTTTGTTCAATAATAAAGCTATATTACATCCTTTTTTCCTTATATCATTGGTTTTGAGGAAGAAAAAATGAACCAGTTTAAAAAACTCCCACGCTGTGAAGAAAAACAACTGATTCAAAAAAAACCTCTTCCTTTCGTATTTACAAGATACATAGAATGCATATGCTTTATTATAATTTATTCCAATTCAAAAAGTTCTATATATACTAAATAGTTGAAAAAGACTGGCTAGCCAGACTGAAAATATACCAAAAAATACTTCTCAATGTCCAAACAAAATCCAACCATGAAAAACTCTCTCATACTTACCTTAGAGACCGCTGCTGTTATTTCCAGCTTTGCTACCATATCGTGTCCAGCGCCTTGTTTTGCTGTTTTTCTTGCTGCCTCAGGAAGAAACAAATTTCTTGTAGAATGCGATGTACGTATAAATTCAAGATGGCTGCCCTCTCTTGAAATCTGGGGGGGGGGGGGGGGCATCTAGTGGAGGCCATCTCACTTTCTTGCCAGCTAGCAGCCTCAGGCAATGACTCCCATACACAGAAGGGAAGTCCTTCCCCCTTCCCTGCCATGAAGGGCCTGCTGAAGGCGAGGTGAATCTTCAGACATGAACTCACCTCCACCCAAGGGAGGCTAAAGGCCCCCTCACCACCATTAGTAGGGAAAAGAGCCAGTGACAGCAAGGAATGAGTCGATACTTGATTGACAATGCCGAATTCTAGCTTAGAAGAAGCATTCTAACACCTGCTCCAAGCTGGTGTTATTTCTGTGGTGATAAGGCAGCATAACATTACTTTACCTGCCTAGATTTGCATGCCTCTTGTGTTATCCTTTGGCACGCTCATTGTTCCCCACACTAGAGCTCTCTGAACATTCAGCGCTAGAAAATGTGGGCACTAGTCAGGGGTGTGCTGGTAAATTTTTAACAACAGGCTCTTTCTCCGGACGGAGCCAGCTCTGCAGTTGGAAGGGCCAGGGGTGGCCGGGGGGGGGGGGGGGGGGACGGGGGAGCAACACTTGCCTCTCTCTCCTCTCTCCCTTCGTGAGGCATACCTTTGCTGGCAGCCAATAAATGGACTGCCACCACTCCCTACGTCTTGCTCTGAGCAGCATGCTGGAACTTCTCTCACATGCTCGAGAAGTCCCAGCCTGCTGCCCAGAGCTGGAAACAAGGAGTGGGGAGCAGCAGTAGTTTATTTACTTGGCTGGAAGAGCTCAGCATCCCCACCAGCAAAATAAAAGATAATTCAGCAGGGGGGCCCAAGCCCACATTTTGGGAGCCAGTTGTTAAAGTAGCCATGGAGGGCCCTACTTTCGGCTCCCGAAATTCTTAAAATTTAACAACCGGCTCTTGCGAGCCTGTGAGAGCCTGCTCCAGCACACCACTGGCACTAGTCCTGTGCTAATGGCCTTTAGCACCCGCATTTGCTTCTAAACATTGGGGCCTTGATTAGGAAGCTAAGCTCCCAGTGGATCACTGGGTGGGGTTCCCCACTCATTGCTCCTCTACATCCTTCTTAGCTGAACTCCTTGTGGGAGAGGGAAGAGATCTGGCTCATCTCATATAACTGGATTTTATACTTCCCTTCAGGACTTCTATTTTAATTCTACTGGATCAGTCTCTAAGTGTACTTGCTTATTTGCATCTGATTTCTGGAGCAGGGACCAGAATATTCTGTCTGCAACTGTAATGTTGCATTTTGACAGTCTGATACACAGAAAAGTCACTACAAAAAGTGCAAAGAAGGCTGCAAAAAGCTTGTCCTAGACCTATTAGAATAGTAAAATGAAGAGGAGAAAGGGAGAAATTAAGTCTCACTTGATAAGTTTCTTTCCATTACTCCGTCCCTCTATTCCAGAACCTGTGAGATAGCTGTGTCCATCAATCAGCAGGTGAAAATAGAGAACTAAAAACTGAGTTGAGGCATCTCTCTCTTGGCATCCAATCCAGCTCCTCAGTATTTACGTAGACAAGTAACTTAACACTAACCAGATGAGCAAAAGTGTGGACCTCATCTCTGGACATCTTGAAGAGAACAAGAGATATGAAGGAAGCACCATGCAAGGTGACAGTTGGTATTCGACCCATTACTTCACACCGAAGAAAATTTGGGTGGGCCTCTGGAATACTACAAAGGACTAATGGAAAGAAAATTCTCAAGTAAAACCTAATTTCTACTTCCATACATAGCTTGCCATTATTACAGAACCTGTGGATGTTTAAAAACAATCCCAAGAGGGGGTGGGATCCTGGCGTCTCTGCCTTGAGGACCGAAGCCCCAAAACTGGCTTCTCAGCACACCGCAATGTCCACCACGCAGGACTTGGCAACAGTATGCAGTGTCAACCATGACGTCACCTTGCAAATATCCACCAGAAACAATAAGGTAGTCTCTATATAAGTACATAAGCATTGCCGTACTGGGACAGACCGAAGGTCCATCAAGCCCAGCATCCTCTCTCCAACAGTGGCCAATCCAGGTTACAAGTATCTGGCAAGATCCTAAAACAGTACAATACATTTTATGCTGTTTATCCTAGAAATAAGCAGTGGAAAGTTCATTTTAATAATAGCTTATGGACTTTTCTTATAGGAAGCTATCCAAACCTTTTTTAAAAACTGCTAAGCTAACTGCTTTTACTACATTCTCTGGCAGTAAATTCCAGAGTTTAATTACACACTGAGTGAAGAAATATTTTCTCAGATTTGTTTTAAATGTACTACTTTGTAGCTTCATTTCATGCCCTCTAGTCCTAGTACTTTTGGAAAACAATTCAAGTCTACCTGTTCCAATTCATTCATTATTTTATAGACCTCTATCATATCTCCCCTCAGCCGTCTTTTCTACAAGCTGAAGAGCCCTAGCCGCTTTAGCCTTTCCTCATAGGGAAGTCATCCCATCCCCTTTATCATTTCCGTCGCAATTCTCTGTACCTTTTCTAATTCCACCAATCTAATCTAATCAATAAATAGAAGATAAAATTCATTTTTCTATCCTGTTGTCTGGTCATTTTAGTTTTCAAATTGTGCTGATCCCAGTCTCTGGTTTCCACCTTCCTCTGTCTTCTTTTAACTCTTTTGCCAGGGTCTTCTGATCCATCTGGCATTTCTTCTCTGTCCATGTCCATCATTCAACTCCCCTCCGCATCCCTGCCCCTATTTTCCTGCAATGCTGAGCATCTCCCCTCTCTGTATCTTTATTCTTGCCCTGTTGAGCAGCACCTCTCTGTCTCCCTATCCCCCTCCTCATGTTCAGCTTATCCCCTTATTCCTCTTCCCTTCGTCCTACTCTCCCCCCTACCATCCAGGGTGTGTCCTCTTTTCCTCCTTCCATCCAGCGCCTGCCTCCTCTCTCATTTCCATGCAGAGTCTGCCCTCCTTCTTACCCTTCCATCCAGCCTCTGGCATCCAGCCTTTGTCCCCTCTGTTCCCCCAATCCAGCGTCTGCCTCCTCTCTTTTCCCCCCTCCTGCCACTGCTTCTCTAGATGAGCAGCAGTGGTGGCAAAAGAAGCTACAATTACTGCTGGGACAGATTTTCCATTGGAGTGGCTGCTGGCTCTGTACCAAGAACAGGAAATTAATTCCAAGGGGCCGGGATCGGCAGCTGTGCCTATGGAAGAATCCGACTGAGAGGCTAGTGTAGCTTCTCTTTTGCTGCCACTGCTGCTTATCTAGAGAAGCTGCAATGGCAGGAGTATTGATGGGAGGGAGGTGAGGAAAGTCCTGGTGCACATACCGTGCACCAGTGAAGAACTGCTATGCCGGCAACTTAAATGTTATGCAGCCACGAAGCCTAGGGGGAACATTGGTTGGGAGCCAGAATGTATGCGAGGAGGGCACAAATGCATGTGAGCGTAAGAAAGGCCATAAATGTCTGTCACACACTGAATGCATGTGACCTAGCATGCCTGGAACTGGACAGTTATTTATGTTCAAGTAATGTTGATGATGTTTTGTCATTTTGGAAAAACAGGCAAAAGTGCTTGCCAAAACTAACAAAACTTGCATAGGCGATCTTGTGCATTCCTGCTACCAGCACACCTTCTAAGAACACATTTTCAACTGTGGGAAGGACTGTGGAAGAATGAAGAACTAGACTGAATCCTGAGATTTTCATGACTTATTATTCATAAATTTTAAAACATACATGTTTAATGTTTTTCTTTGGTTATATTAGTTATAGGCTACAAAAGGCCCTACATAATATATAAAGCCATGAAACATGCAGGGGCGGGGTCAGAGCTGGATTTTCAGTTTGCAGGGATGGGGACAAACTGCTGCTCTAGCCACTAGGCTACTACAGACGGGCAGCCTGAAGATATTCAGTTTGTCATTTCTGGGCATTTGTCTGTTATTGGAGCTATGTTGTCGAGGGCATACTCTCTGCAAAGAAGGTGCACTCTTTTCCCAATAGTGTGTGCATACTTAGTGGTTCACATATGCACGCATTATTCCGAAAAGAGTATGCACTATTATTGGTGAAATTTAAAAATAGTGTGGTTTTTTTCTGCTTGTTTTTGTTTAACAATATGCAATGACAAAACATCAAGGGCCATTCAAGCTTGGGTCTACCAATAAAGGACTCTTGACTATACCAAGCTTGAACGGCCCTTGGTGCTTTTTTATTCTTTCATTGTTGTGTGTGCTTTGACCCTCTCTTCTACTGCTGACATTTCCCATGTCATAGCACATCCACCACTCCCTATTGTCATAGTTAAATACTTTCAGCCAAATTGCTCATTTTCCTTTTCATTTCTTAACTGTTAATAAATTCAGATGCTTTAATTGCAATGGCCATCAATTTAAACCAAAAATGAGCATTCATAAAAATCTATATTTAAAGAGACAGAAATTAAAGGGACTGATTATATGAAAAAATGAACTATGCAAGAATTCATGCAAACTGAGCAGAATTAACTAAAGTTAAAAGTAAAATAAAAGAAAGAAAGAAAGAACCTTAGGTACTTCTTCATGAAGATCTCCTACCTCTTCTCTAGTGTCTATGGCAGAGCCAGGGGTCGTGGCTGCAGTGCTTACTGTGGTACTAGGAGCAGTGCCCGATGAAGTCACTGAATCTATTTCACCTGTAACATCATTAATTTCTCGAGCAATGAGGGCTAGATCCTGGCTGATCCTAGAAAAAAGAATATAGGCATTATTGTGTGCAAGTGAAATTCAGTGTGCATATATGAACACATCAGATTTTATTACACACAAACAAATGAAAATGTACCTGACATGCAAAGTTTTCTGAATTAAAATAAGAACATGCAAAAGATGAAGTATTGATAGGCCATCAGTCCTCTGCTCGAGATACCTGGCGAATGAATATACATGAGATGTGCCATCACCCCATGATGAATGATTACCTGTCAATACAGCACAGCTTAAAGCTCAACCGTATCCTTCAAAAAAATAAAATTAAGGCTATTTTAAAAAGATAACCCCCTATTGGTCACTAACCACCTCCCACCCTCAAAATATAGTTTAAAAAATTTTGTGCCAGCCTCAAATGTCATACTTAGGTCCACCGCAGCAGTATGCAGGTCCCTGGAGCAGTTTAAGTGGGTGCAGTGCACTTCAGGCAGGCGGACCCAGGTCCCCCCCCCCCCCACCTGTTACACTTGTGGTGGTAAATGTGAGCCCTCCAAAAGCCACCAGAAACCCACCGAACCCACATCTAGGTGCCCCCCTTCACCTGTAAGGGCTATGGTAGTGGTGTACAGTTGTGGGGAGTGGGTTTTGGGGGGCGGGGCTCAGCACACAAGGTAAGGGAGTTATGTACCTGGGAGCAATTTCTGAAGTCCACTGCAGTGCCCCCTAGGGTGCCCGGTTGGTGTCCTGGCATGTCAGGGGGACCAGTGCACTATGAATGCTGGCTCCTCCCACAACCAAAGGTCTTGCATTTGGTTGTTTCTGAGATGGGCGTCCTTAGTTTCCATTAGCGCTGAAAATCAGAAACGACCAAGTCTAAGGACAACCATCTCTAGGGACGACCTAAATGTCAAGATTTGGGCGTCCCTGACTGTATTATCGAAACAAAAGATGGACGCCCATCTTGTTTCAATAATATGGGTTTCCCTGCCCCTTCGCTGGGACGTCTTGCGAGGACATCCCAGGAAAACTTGGGCGCCCCTTTCGATTATGCCCCTCCACATGTTTAAAGTCTCAGAATTCTCAATATGTCACTTCAGTTTATACTACAGAAAAAAAAACAGTTTCTCAAAGTTATCGTCACTAAGAGCCTTGCATTGGCACAAAGGTTTGTCTGTGGAAGTGTCTGAATATTCCAGGTAACATTCATCCTCTCAAATGGGGAAAGGCTAAAGAGGTTAAGGCTCTTCAGCTTGGAAAAGAAATGGCTGGGGGGGGGGGGGGGGATATGATTGAGGTCCACAAAATCCTGAGTGGTGTAGAATGGGTAAAAGTGAATTAACTACTTGCCTGGGGATCGGTAGCATGGATTGTTGCTACTATTTAGGCTTCTGCCAGGTACTTGTGACCTGGATTGGCCACTGGATTAGATGGACCATTGGTCTGACCCAGTATGGCTGTTAAGTTCTTAACCTCTTCCTTTGTTCCAGATTCTGTTGCTGGAAGGTTGTTTTTCACAGTGGACAGAAAATCAAAGACATTTTCACCTCCAGTAGCAGTCTTTTCTTTGGATACTAACTTAACTCCTGCACAAATGAAAGTGGAACTACGCCACTAGCTCTGACTTCAGTCTCTCTTGCAGCCACATCATGAACGAGGAGCTGAGTTGTTCTGACAGATATCTCAACTTGAACTTTGGAACAAACACTGCTGCAATAAGGTAGTTATCATCATCAGATACTGGACCAAACCTTGAAGCAATTCCTTTTGTCAGAGCTATGATTAGTGGCTGCATTGTCTTATCAAAGCTGACATCAGCCAATCTCTGTAATTTTGACTGAATTCCAATTATTGTGGGGATTACATGTCCAATAAAGCGGTCATTTTCAGCTTGCAAAATATCAGTTGCAGCTGCCAATGGCTTTATGACCCTGATGTAGTTCCTCAGGAACACCATCTCAGTATCAGTCAATAGTTCTAGTCCTATTTTTTATTGACATTCTCGTGTTTTCTCCACTGCAATTGTATCCAGTCAACTGATGGCTAAGTAATCTGAAACCCACCTTGTGCAAGTTGGATTGATAAATATAAGATCAGTCACCTCTTCAACATCATCTGCATGTTTGGTACTCAGATTGAATTGCTAAAAATGTGTACTTTCTCGCTGGCAATGTCAAACATTGCTTGTAGCGCAAATATTTTGTGCTTCACAGCTGTCAACAGCTGCTACAAGACTGAATGTATGACTGGCCTATCTTTTGTGCTTGTGAAACCAGTTGGAGTCAATGTCATCAGCGCATGATTAATCTTCGACAGCATCAGAGATCCGACACCAGCAGCTTCGATCACCTCATCTCGGAAAGTGACTGGCTGTTGGACTCTGTTGAGCATGAACTGCCATTCTCTTCATTGCCACTATCACAAGTGTTCAGAAGATGCAAGGCTTTTGGAATATTTGCTGCATTCTCAGTAAAGTAGCAAATAATCTTAGCTACATGGAATTCCACGAACAGTTCAGCCACAATTTCAGCAATCTTCTCCCCAGTGTGGAAATGTTTAAACCTTTGGCCAGCCAAAGCACAGGAATGGTACACTAGTGTCTCCTTGTTTATGTAATAAATGGTCATTCCAAGAAAACAGTGCTTGTGGCTGCTCCAAAGATCTGCTGTTACAGAATCATATTCCACCAGTTGTAGTTCTGTAAAAAGCAAGTTCTTGTGAATTTCATACATTTCATTTATTTATTTATTTGGATTTTGCTCACACCTTTTTCAGTAGCAGCTTAAGCTTCGTGTTAGATTGGGTCTATTTGGAAGTTGGAGAGCAGGCAAACATCGCTGGCAAAACATTCTGAAGCCACTTCGTTCAACTGTTGCAAGCAGCATATCTTCTGCAATCATTAACAAGACTTCATTTTATTTATTTATTTTATTTTTGTTACATTTGTACCCCGCGCTTTCCCACTCATGGCAGGCTCAATGCGGCTTACATGGGGCAATGGAGGGTTATGATCAAATTGATTGTGAAGTAGTTCCTTGTCTGAACAGAGAGCTGTTGAGTTTAACTTGTATACATTTTTTGCTGGTGTCTCTGCTTGCTTGGATTTATCATCTCCTTCAGCACTCTGCTTCTTGCCATTCTTTGTTGCCTTTGTTGACTGCATGGCCTTGAGAACCTTGCATGATGACTAGGATGTTGTTCCTGTTAGACTACAGCAAAGAACTGAGGCAAAGAAAACAAGGATATACAAAACTTGGTGTGTAGGACCTATAATACAGTCACAAAGTTAACACATGAAGGACCAGACACGGCCATGTTTCGGCATGTGAGCCTGCTTCAGGGGTTAACAAACCTGTGTTGGTGAATGTGGTTCTATATTTAGTTGATCAAATTGTTTTTTAGTGTACTGTACTGGACAGACACACTTGTACGGAAATGAAGCGTAATAGCTCTGGGAAAGCCAGGCAGCATTTTGCATGCCTCACTTCTTTGCTGTTGTCTACGTGTCTGAGGTTTGGACTTTCTCCTTCCTTTTGTGTTCCTGTTAGAATAAACATCCTTAGTCTCACTAAAGAGAATATAATGCATAAATGAAGGAACACAATGGAGTGTTTATATTCATACTGTTTTATACGAGATGTTTGACTCAGTTTTTATTCATATTTAGTGCTGAGTATACTGTTTTTATGTTATTTAATGTACAGTGGGGGAAATAAGTATTTGATCCCTTGCTGATTTTGTAAGTTTGCCCACTGACAAAGACATGAGCAGCCCATAATTGAAGGGTAGGTTATTGGTAACAGTGAGAGATAGCACATCACAAATTAAATCCGGAAAATCACATTGTGGAAAGTATATGAATTTATTTGCATTCTGCAGAGGGAAATAAGTATTTGATCCCTCTGGCAAACAAGACCTAATACTTGGTGGCAAAACCCTTGTTGGCAAGCACAGCGGTCAGACGTCTTCTGTAGTTGATGATGAGGTTTGCACACATGTCAGGAGGAATTTTGGTCCACTCCTCTTTGCAGATCATCTCTAAATCATTAAGAGTTCTGGGCTGTCGCTTGGCAACTCGCAGCTTCAGCTCCCTCCATAAGTTTTCAATGGGATTAAGGTCTGGTGACTGGCTAGGCCACTCCATGACCCTAATGTGCTTCTTCCTGAGCCACTCCTTTGTTGCCTTGGCTGTATGTTTTGGGTCATTGTCGTGCTGGAAGACCCAGCCACGACCCATTTTTAAGGCCCTGGCGGAGGGAAGGAGGTTGTCACTCAGAATTGTACGGTACATGGCCCCATCCATTCTCCCATTGATGCGGTGAAGTAGTCCTGTGCCCTTAGCAGAGAAACACCCCCAAAACATAACATTTCCACCTCCATGCTTGACAGTGGGGACGGTGTTCTTTGGGTCATAGGCAGCATTTCTCTTCCTCCAAACACGGCGAGTTGAGTTCATGCCAAAGAGCTCAATTTTTGTCTCATCTGACCACAGCACCTTCTCCCAATCACTCTCGGCATCATCCAGGTGTTCACTGGCAAACTTCAGACGGGCCGTCACATGTGCCTTCCGGAGCAGGGGGACCTTGCGGGCACTGCAGGATTGCAATCCGTTATGTCGTAATGTGTTACCAATGGTTTTCGTGGTGACAGTGGTCCCAGCTGCCTTGAGATCATTGACAAGTTCCCCCCTTGTAGTTGTAGGCTGATTTCTAACCTTCCTCATGATCAAGGATACCCCACGAGGTGAGATTTTGCGTGGAGCCCCAGATCTTTGTCGATTGACAGTCATTTTGTACTTCTTCCATTTTCTTACTATGGCACCAACAGTTGTCTCCTTCTCGCCCAGCGTCTTACTGATGGTTTTGTAGCCCATTCCAGCCTTGTGCAGGTGTATGATCTTGTCCCTGACATCCTTAGACAGCTCCTTGCTCTTGGCCATTTTGTAGAGGTTAGAGTCTGACTGATTCACTGAGTCTGTGGACAGGTGTCTTTCATACAGGTGACCATTGCCGACAGCTGTCTGTCATGCAGGTAACGAGTTGATTTGGAGCATCTACCTCGTCTGTAGGGGCCAGATTTCTTACTGGTTGGTGGGGGATCAAATACTTATTTCCCTCTGCAGAATGCAAATAAATTCATATACTTTCCACAATGTGATTTTCCGGATTTAATTTGTGATGTGCTATCTCTCACTGTTACCAATAACCTACCCTTCAATTATGGGCTGCTCATGTCTTTGTCAGTGGGCAAACTTACAAAATCAGCAAGGGATCAAATACTTATTTCCCCCACTGTATTTTTGATGTCTCTTTTTTTACATTATATTTTTATTAAGATTTACATCCAAGTTTTATGTTGTTAGCTTTCTTGGATATATGATCTTCAAGTATGCCATGGGATTCTATGCCGGTTCTATATATTTACACGACTTTTTGTTTAACTGTGTCTCTACCGTTTTATTTTACAGACATGCTTTTGTTTATGACAGTCTTTTTATGTATATGTTTTGGGACTCTTGAAGCAAGCCTTTGCGGCCGACACACGATTCGTGTTGAATCCATTTTACTTTGAATAAAGCATCTGATACGAACTTTTTAGCTCACTGGACGCATTTGTTCTGCATCATCCTCAGTGTCACCCCCGCTGTGTTTGCCTATCTAGTGTATTTGTGCGAAGGATTCTTGTTCTTCTGTGGTTGTCATTCCATTTTTTTCTTTATTCATTCTCCCTGCCTTCCTTTCTTCCTCCATGCTCCTACCCGCAGTCTTAAGATGGAGGCAACAGGCACGGATTGGGGGGAGAGGAGGAGGAGAAATCTTGCAACACCAGGCTTGGCACAACCCTAATGCCAGCTCCAAGCTGGCACAGGGTTTGCCTCAGGAGGAGTACTCTTGTTTGGCACACTGCTCACTGAGCACTGGGGATGAATATGGAATAACCTCTTTAGCATGTATTTGCATGCTCATTGTGCTCAGAGCTGGTTTTATGCGCTTGTCGGCTCTGAGCATTCAGTGCTAGCAAATGCGGGCGCTAGTCCGGCGCTGATAGCCGCTAGTACCTGTATTTGCTTTTGAGCATCAGGGCCTCAATAGGTATACGTTGGAAGAAAGGCAAGAGAGGGGAGATATATGTAGGGGACAGACTCAGGTGTAATCTAAAGAAATACTTCTTCACAGAAAGGGTGGTGAATGTGTGAAATGGCCTCCCAGTGGAGGTAATAGAAGCAAAGACTGCATCTGAACTCAAAAAAGCTTGGGACAGGTATGTGGAATCTGAGGGAGAAGAAAGGATTTAAGATAGCATGGATGGGCAGACTGGATAGACCATATAGTCTCTATCTGCCTTAATTTTCTAACAGCACATATAACAAAGGACTGAGCAGGGTGGGAATGGTGGCAGCTGTCTGGGGACTTCTATACATATCCAAAAACTTTCTATGAGACCTGAAAGAGGTAGAATGTATTACTGCCATCAAATGATGCCATCCACTTTTATAATTGATACACCCAGCTTGCCTATAGAGAATGGTATTTCAACTCCCACTGCATAATGTTAATTTGAATTTCTACAACCAACGAATCTTAGCTGGCAAACAAGATTTCTCCTAAAGAGTTTGCCAGACAAAATTCAGTATAAAATCACTACAGAAACTACAAAGGTGTTAGAGAATAGTATCAAACGCTCTGTCAAATAATTCAGTCAGAAGTGAAGGTTAACAAAATTCTGAAAATCTATTTCCTCCTGAATTTTCTCATTCCTGAAGAAACATTGCTGGTTTAGATTCATCACTTCTTCCAAGTTAGTCATGTCCAGTGTAAAAAAAATTAAAGGAGACAGTATACTGCTGCTATTTGATCATCAGAACTATCTACTAGCAACGAACAGACATACTTAAAACATGAGTATAGTACAAAATTTGACTTACTGAAAAGGATTTAAAAAACTAGAAGCCTGAATATAACAGATGAGCCCCACTCCCCCCCCCCCCAAAAAAAAAAACACGAACACAAACACACTAAACAAAAGAAAATATATAATACATTTCCCCATGCTTGTTTTATTTTTGCTACGTGTTTTATTTGGTGGATATAATTTACAGTAAATGCATCATCTCCAATGTAGCAGATTTTTAAAATTCCATTTGTGTGAGGGATTCAACAAAAGTGTGCAGCTTTTACTAATATGAACACAAAATAATTACATTTTGGCAGACATTTAAAGCAATTTAAGTGGGCAGGAGCCTCTCCTGCCTGCTAAAATCACTTACCACCACCTAACCCCCGGTATTCATCTCTGACCGGCCCCAGAAAAAGTGGGCAGGTCAGGGTGGTACAGGGGGCAGCATTAGGGAGGAACCATGGGTTATGCGGACGCCAGCAATATTCATTGCCGGGACCCGAATAGCTGAGCAGTTTAATTTAGGACAACTCGGACGGGACACGCATAATTGTGTTTTACCTTTAAAGCCCCCTACTCCCTACCCGCGGGAATCAAAGGCCCTCCCATCCCTCTCAAAAAGTCCCCCCCCCTTCCCCGAGGTCTAAGTAGGCTTCCCTGATGTCCCATGGGGGTCATATTTAAGGCGTTCTTTTCTTGAACAAGTAACTGTATTTTAGTATGAGTGTAAACTGTACTGACGGCTATGATGTGCGGTATAACAAGCATTAATAAACTCGGAAACTTGGTTTAATGACAGGAGATAGAATGAGCTAATCTGGCCCATTATCTGGGCTGAAGCCCATGGGTGGAAATTGCTGCCATATTGGTTTGTCCAAAACAATAGCAAACGAAATTGAAAACACTAGCAAACTCATGAGGTTTATATTATTTTACATTCTTTGTGTTGGGAGGGGAGGAGACGTAAGGGGAGTTGGGGAGAAGGTTGGGGAGTTTTTGAGGGGTCTGTGAAGGGATGGGGGGAGGGTTATATTCAAAATGTTTTAGACATTGCTCCAGAGACTGCTTTGTTATTTGCAATGCTGTATTGCAGATTTCAGTGCTGTGGTATATGCCTTTATTTTTGCTTATGATGATGACAAAGATATTTCTACAGAAAAACAATAGCCTCGGGTTGCAGCAGCAGCTCGGAAACCCAGTCCAGCTCGTCAGTTGCCGCCAACCCGAGTACCCGCAACCCACTGCAAACTGGCCCAGCTCAGCTCAGTAACAGCAGTGGCTTGGGCAGCAGCTTGAACGTCTTCCAGATATCTTCCCTGGTGGGGCTGAGTCCAGCCCCGCAGAAGTAAAAATCATCTTCATCGGGTAAAAGCAGGGCTGCAGGGAGTCAAACTTCAGATATGGGTTTTTATTCATCACTCACGGCATTTTCATATGCCTGCAGAATTTTTATTACCAAACGGATGTGTGGGGGTTTTGGTTTTCTCTCTGTCTTTACAATATTTAAGGCCACAGAAAAGTCTCCAAGTTCTGAAGCTCCCGTGGCACTCTGCCCTGTGCAAGCAGCACTGCGAGGCCACCTTCGTGGGCTCACTCTCTGTTCCTAGCAGCCAGACTGTGTACATCCATATGCTGCACAAGTCGGCATAATTCTAACCATAATTGAGATAAAACAACAATGAACAATAACATCGTGGATGCTGCAGCTGATAGTTTGTTTTGGATATACCAAGACGGTTGTTGAGGGAAACTGGCTCCCACTTTTTGATGTCATGCTGTTTCCTGTCATTAAACCTCCTTGGCAGGAGCAAAGTTATCGCTCCTACCTCTTGCAAATGGCTACCGTAACTTATGGTACTTTGTGAAGTTGCAGCAGCCATTTTCTAAGGGAAGCTACAAGCAGCAGGAGTGCGTTGACTTTGCTTCTGCTCCCAATGACCCCCATGAGTCACCAGGGACATCAGGTAGGCCCAGGGGCGAAGGCCTACCTAGACCTCCGGTGGATGGGGGGGAGTGAGAAGAGCATCTTTGATTTTTGTGGACTCAGGGAAGGGAGTAGGAGGGAGGAAGGGCTATTTTGGAGGGTGGGCAGGGGATTGGAAGGGGTGCTTTTAATGGTAAAACAGTTATGCTGGTCTCAGCCGATATTCAACAGGGGCCACATATAACTGTTTTATGAAGGCCCTAGCTGAATATCAGCTGGGACATGCATAAGCTCTGGCAGACATCCCCATCACATTTAGTCCCCAGTATTTAGTACCGGTGCCCAGACATGGCCCAGCACTGAATACTGGGGGCTAATCTAGTTGGCGATAGTAAGCATTTAAAAAAACGCAGACCGCCGCTGGCTGAATATCGGGGGGGGGGGGGGGGGGGGGGTATATATTTGGAAAGAAAAGTTGATAGGAATAAAATCCAAAGAGGCAGCAACTGAGTGAAGAAACTTAGGTTGATATGATCAACAATCTGAATTTAGACTGTTGGTTTCAAAACAATGCCCATCACCTTCTCAGAACCACTGCAAAACTTACCTAGCTATTTCTGCCCGATGAGCAGTCCAATCTCGAATATAATCTTCTTGTTCTTTTATTCTTTGTTTGATCATAAATCCAGTTGTTATTGGTAGTGATGCTGCAGCTGTTGTTGCAGGGCTAGTCCCAGTACTCTGCAGTCTTGGGTTTTTTAACGCTGGAGAAGTACGTAGACGAGCATGTTTAGGAGAGTTCCGATTAGACCCAAATTCATCTTCTGATGTAGAAGCATAATCTGTAGGAAAGCGCCGCCATCTTGAATTGACTGTGAACATGCCCAATTTGTTAAAAAAAAAGTAAAAAAAAATAATAAAAAAAAAATATATATAAAAAATTAAATTAAAATTTAAAAATGGGGGTGGGGGACAGACAAATTTACAAGATATTCTGAAACACACCAAAATTTCAATATAAAAACACAAAGCTCATTATCATAATAAACCAATAGAAGCACTCTGATTGTGGGTATGAAAAAAAGCTATTAAATATAGAAGAGAAGGCTATCGGTGCAGAGGCACACAGAAAACTGCATGCATATTTCACTGGAAAAGTTGAATCTATATAACACTAACAGCCTATATGGTAGAGAGTTAGTACTATACAGGTTAGACTGCAGTGCTGTTTAAAGTTCTGGGTCAAAGCACTTAACTAAAAAGTAAAGGTAAATGCATATTTTGATACTTAAGTAAAAGTACAGTGATGAACACAAAAAAATTTACTTACGTGAAAGTAAAAACAAAAGTGATTGCTTAATACTTTTTTTTTTTTTTTTAGTAGAAGTACCACAACTACAATGAATGCAATTACTGCATCCATAGAAATCTAACCTCTCTCCAACAACAGGTATAGATCAGAATTGCCATTTCTCCATATAAGTCATCATACAAAAAATATTCTGATTCTTGTGTTGTCTGAGCAATATCAACATAAATCTATCCAGGCCATACTGTGAAATAGAGGCTGACTGAATTTCGGTTTTGTTTCAGCCCAAAGTTCAAATTTGACCTCGTTTCGGTTTTGTCCAAAAATGCTGGTGCATTTTCAGCTGAAACAGAATTCCAACCCCACCCCCCTGATCAAAAGCAGGCCCCACTAAAGCTTCATTCTACGCCTCCCCCCCCAGCCGAACAAAAATGGGTCCCCATGGCCTACCTTACAAATCCTGGTGGTCTAGGAGCTTTATTGGGGCAGAAGCGATGTCCAGCTGCTCCTGCCCATGCTGGCTGCACCGTCAAAATGGATGCCGCAGCCTCATGGAACTGTTGCAGGAGATCACGGTAGCCATTTTGAGGTTTGAGCCGGAATAGGCAGGAACGACCGGGGATCACTTCTGCCTGTTTTTGTTTGGTGGGGTGGGGGGAGGAGGTTTAGATATGCTAGTACCATTTAAGGTTTCGGCTGAAACCACATGGTGAATTTTGGCTGCAGATTCTGTTTTGGCGAAAACTGGAAAAAAAAATCTTCCCTCAACATAAATACAACGAACATGTCATAATAGTACCACTACTCCTATGATTTTTACAGCAAGTACTACTACTACTTACTACTACTACTTAGCATTTCTATAGCGCTACTAGACGTACACAGCGCTGTACACTTAAACATGAAGAGACAATCCCTGCTCGATAGAGCTTACAATCTAATTAGGGCAGACAAACAGGACAAATAAGAGATAAGGGAATTACTAAGGTGGGGATGATAAAATAAGGGTACTGAACGAGTAAGGTTAGGAGTTAAAAGCAGCATCAAAAAGGTGGGCTTTTAGCCTAGATTTGAAGACGGCCAGAGATGGAGCTTGACATACTGGCTCAGGAAGTCTATTCCAGGAATATGGTGCAGTAAGATAAAAGGAATGGAATCTGGAGTTAGCGGTGGAGGAGAAGGGTGCAGATAAGAGAGATTTACCCACTGAATGCAGTTCCCAGGGAGGAGTGTAGTGAGAGATGAGAGTGGAGAGGAGCTGCAGAGTAAATGCACTTATAAGTCAATAAGAGGAGTTTGAACTGTATGAGGAAACAGATAGGGAGCCAGTGAAGTGACTTGAGGAGAGGGCTAATATGAGCATAGCGACACTGGCGGAATACAAGTCGTGCAGCAGAATTTTGAACAGATTGGAGAGAGATGGCTAAGTGGGAGACCTGTGAGAAGCAAGTTGCAATAGTCTAAGCGAGAGGTGATAAGAGTGGGGATAAGGGTTCTGGTAATGTACTCAGAAAGGAAAGGGCGAATTTTGGTGATATTATAGAGAAAGAAATGACAGGTTTTAGCAGTCTGATGAATATGTGCAGAGAAAGAGAGAGAGGAGTCAAAGATGACCCCAAGGTTACAAGCTGATGAGACAGAGAACCCTACCTATGAATAGGAAGCATCATAAATTACATTGAGCCCTACACCAATACATCTACTATAGGTAAAAGAGAACAAGTGAGACTACTACAGATCTCTACACAGAAATGACAGGCTAACAGAATACCACATTTTGGTCAAACACAAAATACAGGCAGATCCTCACCTTACACAGAACAAGGGATCAGAAATTAGAAATAAAATTAAAAAAAAAAGATCAAATTTGAACTGGGAACCCCAATAAGTCAAACTTTGCATGTACTGGGTAACACTGTAGAAATAAAAAACAGAAATGTATTTCCTCTTGTACTGAACACAATACCCCCCCCCCCCCCCCGACCTTTCCCACATGGTCGCACCATTGTCAGCATCTCCTCTCTTTTCTGCTGTTCTCCCCACCCCCACTACCTGTGGCCCAGCATCTCTCCCTCTTACTTCCCTTCCACCCTCACCCTCTGGTTAAATCTTTCCACTTCTCTTCCCTTCTTCCCTGCCCTCCAGCCCCAGGTCCAGCATCTCTCCCTCTCTCTCCTGCCATTTCTCTCCCACTCCATGGTCCAGCATCTCTTGCTATTTTTTTTCCCTCCCTGCCCCTGTGGTCTTACATCTTTCTTTCAGTCTTCCCTTCCTGCCATTGTTCAGCATATCTACCCAGTGCTTCCAGGGCCAACCTCTTTCCCTCTCTGATCCGTCTCTTCTGCCCCCTGGCCAGAGTGCAACAAGGACAGCAGACATACAAGCAGGTCAGACGGTAGTGAGGGCAGCAGTGAAGAAGGTCTTGGATTGCTGTGGTGGTGATCACTGCAGCTAAAGAGCAGCAATGGCAACGAGTCAATGAGAATACAGCAGGCATTGCATTTGGCTCCTAATCTTTGCTCACAACTCATTTGTAGGGCTCTTCAGGAGTGGAAAATTCAAATTATGTATTTTTCAGTTGGTAGCTTGTGATGCTGGTGACACCCACTAAAAAATGGCAACTGAAGTCACCACCAAATGATAGCGCCACCCCTGGCCTATGCTCCTCTAGGCCCACCCATAGATATGCCCAAGCATTGCAAGTCTGAGATCTGGGACTAAATTATCTAATTTAATCTGGGTCTAAACCCACATATAAAATTACTTTACCTAAGGTTTTCGTGCCATTGTTCTATTGCCCTATCTTTTCTTCATTGTAACATTCCATAGTTTCTACGCTCTAAATGTTGTTTTGACTTGACTTTGTCTTCCCACAATTCCTCATAATGTAACCCATAATTGTACTGTAACACATTGTATTTCCATCATTCACAATGTATTATAAGCCACACTGAACCCGCAAATAGGTGGGAAAATGTGGGATACAAATGCAATAAAATAAATAAATAAATACATAAATAAATAAATTGGGGCAGAGGCGGCAGTGTGAGCCATTTTACTTTTAACAACAAGAATCAAATGTAACTAAGTTGTAAAAATTGGTGAAATTATTACTTTCTTGGTAAAAGTAACAAATGTTCCCTATACTTCTTTACAAGTAAAAGGGACAAAACTTTTACTAAGTACACTAACAACACTGGCACTTTGCAAACACTGCTGGAACTTTTCCCAATTAAAACTGACATATATATTAGGAGAAGCATTTTAAAATTATTATACTTTGGTTATTGAACTGTTCCCTGGGTTAAATCAGCCAGGAAATTTCTCTCCCCTTCCTTAGGTAAGAGCATGCAACAAAAGGGCTGGAGGGGGTTGGGGGGGGGTTGGCAAGCAAACAATAAAGAGTACCTGCAGCTCTAGGTGGCTCCTGAATGTTAAAAAGAGAAACTCTTTGGAGAGTTTCACATTACTACTACTAGTGATTTCTAGAGTTTTATCAGACATTCAGCACTGTAGAAATATGAGATTCTAAACTTTGTAAGAAGGGACTGTCATAAGATAACGCATTCAGACCAAGATCCATCAAGTACAGCATCATGTTGACAACAGTGGCCAGACCAGGTCACAAGTACTCGGCACAACCCAAGGGGGCAACTCTAACAGGGCACCTTCAATTACGTGCCTGGAAGGTGCTTATTCTATTATGGAAAGTAGTCTTCTACTTAGTTATAGAATACTAGTGAAACCGGGTATTAATTCACCTAACATTTAGGCAACTGCACTTATGCCAGCCGTAGTATTATTTAAGTTATGCATGTAAATGAGAGTGCTGCCTATGTCCCATCCAAGCTCTGCCCCTGTGTATGCCCCATTAGATAATTATTTATGGACCTTTCCTCCAGAAATTAGATAACAGATTCTAAAGCTTAACTGTCTATAATTTGCGTTCATTTTTCCGGTTGTTAGTTTCATGGAGAGTCCTCTTGCATTAGTGTTGTTTGAAAGTTTAAACCACTATTCCCAATTTAATTGCTCACATAACTCATGATTATATAAATTTCTATCATAATCCCTTCACTGAATAGTCCTATCTTGTTTAGCTTTTCTCATAAGAGGTATTGCATCCCTTTTATCATTTTTTGCCAGCCATTCTACAAACTCTTTTTGCTCCAGCGTAGATACATTTTTTTTGAGACGAGCCAACCAGAGTTGCTACAAGGTGAGATACAGAGGCACAATGACATGCACAGTTTTTTTTAATAGCCTCTATTTGATTTCTTGGCAACTGACATTATCAAAAACGGAAGATGTTTCTTCAGTAGCAGACTAGCTAACCTACTAAAGAAGGTTTAAAACTAGAATTGTTGGGAGTGGGTGATTAGAGCTCTGAGGTAACTGAAACACTAAATACCTCTATAGAAATGGGAAAAGGACATTTCTTTTTTTTTTGGGGGGGGGGGGGGGTGGGTGGGTGTTTACTAATGCCTGTAGTATGGGAAATAAGCTTTTGGATCTAGAGTCTGGGATGGAAGAGGCTGACCTGGATTTTGTGGAGGTCACGGAGCCATGATTCATGGAGAACCATATCTGGGACATAGTTATACTGGGCTATAATCAGTTCAGGAAGACCAGGGTAGGAAGAAAGAGTGGAGGAATGCATTATATATGTTAAAGTTAATATGAAAATGACAGAACTGCAGACATTTCCAGGTAAGAAAGAGGCACTATGAGTTAATCTGGAAAGATGGAATGGAAATTCTATACACACTGATGTGATATATAAGCCTCCTTCACAGGCAGAAGTGGACAGAGATTTAGCTGAAGACATTCAAAATATAGCTGTGAAAGAGAAAGTACAAAATAGGTGATTTTAATACGTTGGATGTTTAATCAGGGTATCTCTTTTCCAGGGATAGGGCCATACTGGACTTAGTACTACGAATAGAGTGTTCCAAATAGATGACTTATAAATAAACTCAGTGCCCTCGATATGGACCCTAAAGTGACCAAGTTAAGAAATGGTTGAGTGGAATGTGACAATGGATAGAGATAAACAGAGCTCACTCTGAGGAAAGAGATGTTACCAATGGTATGCCACAAGGTTAGGTTCTTGGGGTGTTTTTTAAAAAACAATTTTGTAATTGATATCGTGAAAGGGATGTCTGTTAAGATTTGCTTCTTTACGGATGATATCAAAACCTGCAACTGATTAAACACCCCTGATGGCGTGGAAAATTTGAAAAATGGTGCAGAATTTGGCAGCTAAGATTTAATGCTAAAAAATGAAGGGGCATGAATTTGGACTACAAAAACCCAAAGAAGTGGTACAATTTAGGCGTACTCTCTGTCGTTCTCGATCCGTCTCTCACCGTATGAGTAAGTTTGTAGTGCCAACAACTATCAGCCCTGGTGGAGCTCCTCGTTCAGACCGCCACCTTGGATCGTGACGTCATTTCCTCCCAGCAATCCGTTTTTTAATCCAAACAAAATTATCCTGCAGATACCGGGTCAGGAGTTAGCTTCCAATGTCACATGTCACCCCTTCCACAACTCACTTTCTTCCTTAAAGATTATCATATGCTGCAGGCTAGCAGTTAATTATCACAGCTTGAGCTCAATCCCTGTACATAAACTGCTTTTATTCTCCAAGTCTGCCTGTTACAGCCAGGTGCAAAAGACCCTGTTAGTCAATCCTCCTCCACACAGTCACTTCATAGCAAAGAAGGGAGACATAGGTCACAATGTAGGAAACTCACAGATCACACAGCTCCTGAGATAGCGAGGAATGCAGCCCTTCACATAAGAGACGCTTGGGCAAACACTGTACTGGGCTCCCGACAGGCAGCTGCAGCTCTCTGTGTCCTCCACGATATTCTCCAAATGTGCTGAAATCTTCACATGAGCCCCCTGTCTCTCAGCAGCCCAGGAATCCCTCGTAACATGGATGTCCTGGCTCAGTGTTAGCTCACGCTGCTTCCCGCCTTCTCCCCAAGCAGAGCCTGTCCGACCCCCACCAGGTAGGAGAGAAGGAACTTTCATCTGCTGCTCTCTCTGCTCTCAGTCCCTTCTTCACAGCTCATTTATCCTCAGCTGCACAATCTCACACCCTCTCACCCTCCAATCCACACCTAATAGCCTGTCAGTGCCTCGGGAATTGCTCGATACCACATAGCCCCAACAGAGCCTCTTGTTTAAGCCTCCATTTTAGATGGTAACGTCACTTCCTCTCCGAAGTGGTACAATTTAGGTGGTGAAGTACTTCTGTACATGAAAGAGGATTGGGACTTGGGGGAGACTATATGTGATGATTTTAAGGTGGCCAAAGGGGTAGACAAGGTGATGGCACAAGCCAGGATGCAAAGGGAGAAAAATGGCCAGCAGGAAAACAGAGGTGATTAAGTCATGTTAAACTCACAGTTTAATTCTCTTGTGAGACCTCATTTAAAGTACTGTTTACAGTTTTAGAGACTGCACCTTCAGAAAGATACAAGCAAGATGGAGTCTATCTAGAATGTGGTTACTAAAATGGTTAGTGGTCCTTGTCATAAAGCATATGGGGACAGACTTAAAGATCTCATATATATACTTTGGAAGAAAGGCAGGAGAGGGGAGATATGATAGAGCTGTTTAAATACCTCTATGGTGTAAATGCACAGGATGTAAGTCTCTTTCAAAAGAAAGGAAGCTCTGGAATGAGGGGACATAGTAACCTAAAGAAATACTTCTTCACAGAAAGGGTGATGAATGCATTGAACAGCCTCCTGGTGGAGACAAAGACTGTATGTGAACTCAAGAAAGCTTGGGAGAAGTACATAGGATCTCTAAAGGAAAGGGAGAGATGGTAGATTGTTTAGATGGGCAGACTGGATAGGCCACATGATCTTTATCTGCTTTCATATTTTTTTTATGTTTCTACATAAAGTATTGATGACAATTCCAATGACCAGTGTACTTCAAAGTGCTAGGTCATATTACTTAAAGGAATGTTTTAATATTTAAGTAGAAATAAAAGTACAGTGAAAAGCATAGTTAAATTTTTCCTTAAGTGAGAAGTAAAAAAGTAATTGTCTATTCTGAGTAAATGTAAAATTGCCATGACAACAATGAATGCAACTACTGTTGACATTTTTATTCCAACAACTTTACTGCTCTTTTTACTGTTTCTCGTGTGGGTGTACTTGTGAGTCATTATTAAACCAGCGCAGCTAAAAAGGCATTCAACAACTGCACTGGCAAGAAGTGTTCAGTCTGATAAAAAGCTCCTTAAAATCTGATACTGATCTAGGAAATCTGTCTGAAACACCTGACTTCCTTATAGCAAAGAACATTTTACCTTCATCGCTATTTGTAATACCGAAGCCTTTTACGTACTACAGGACTGAGGTGTATTAATGTTCTGATATGACAAAAAGCATAAGTGAATTATAGACATTTAGAATGGTAATTACTACTGAGCATTAAAGGAATCACAGTTTTGTGCACTAAATAGCAAAAAATGTATGTTATTTACTGCAAGATTTTTTTTTTTTTGAACCACACATAGTAATAGAGATGCAAATTGAATAACACAACTTCTTTTTAATCACTAGGACTGAGCCATGCTATATTGCACACAAGCACTGCTGAGGTAGGTGCTTTCGGAGACTGCATTGGCTCTTTAAAAGATAGCAGGCCCGACTTCAACCCATTGTTTTTGCATTGCTGCAGCCAGAACACACAATGTTCCCAGCTTCAACAAGAAAAATTAAATTTATCGTATGAATTCCTAACCAGCAGTATTAGGCTGCTGTAGATTGAGACTCAGGTAGTTGATTGCAATTCTTCACTGCAGCTTAGTTAACTATTCTGCTACTATTAAAAAATGGAAAAACCTGTAAGAAAAACATATGATTTCTGGAAGTACTAATTAAAAAAAACAACAACACTTTTACAGTTACTGCATTAACTAGATACTTCATATCTTTCATAAATCTTTATTACCTTCTATATAACAATAAAATTATATCTTTGAACTTGTGACCAGTTAAGTTTAGGTGACAAAAGTTGCTTAGTTGTTCTCAGTATTTGATTATTTTGTTAAAACATATCTGCGTCTTAGAAATAATCGAATAAAGGCAACTAAAATTAACCTTTACCTAATATATCAAGCTTACCTGGAGAAGTGCTATGGGTTGAAGACATAACTCTAACTTTAGAGTCAGGCAGTCTAGAAATACTGTTAGCTCTGATTCTAGGGGTACCTTTCATATCTGTCTGAGGAACTGTTCGCAGACCACTTTTAATGATGGCATCTGGAGTACGTGGAGAGCCAGTGCTTCTTGACATTGTTGCTTCTGAGTCACTACGTGCTGATAAAGAACCAAGTCGGGTTCTACGTGGCTGGGCAAGTAAATCAATTCTTGACAGAGCTGTCTTCCTTCCTGCAGGTGGCTTTGATGTGGAACTAGTAGTTGATACTTCAGAGGCCACCGATACTTTATCAGCATCAGCAAGTTCATTATCTGAAGCATCACCTAGTCGTGCTCTACGCAGGAGTGATGTCCTGGTGGGACGAGGTCTCGGGAGAGTGGTTGATTTGTTAGCTGAACCAGATAATACCGGGGAGGACTTATATTTGGCTGATTTGTTTCCTTCTCCTTTGGAATGTAGCAGATCATCTACTGACATAAATGGAACTCTTCCATGTGATTTTCCAGTATAAGTTTCCTGATCAGAGGACAAAATATCAGAGATAGCAGAATGAGGTACACTTGATGTTTGGTCATCATCTGTTAAATCAAGTGAGGGTTGCCGTATTCTTCCACTTATCTGAAGTGGTTTACGACTCTCGGCTTTAGGGCCAGCATCTGATACTCGACTTTTAGATTTCTTTTCCAGCTTTTCCCTGGAACCTGATGAAGGAAGCTTAGAATTCTCTTTGGAAGGAGAACTAGTAGAGCATCTTTCTTTATACAGACTGCTAAAGCTCTTTCGCTTTTGTAGACACTTTCTATCAACATCACCAGTAACCAGACTGATTGTGCTAGCTGTGTCCACATCAGATTCTGGTGATATGGAATTATCTCTATTGTAGCTAGGAGTTTCTGGGCCTTCATCTGTTTTGTTTTCCTCACGTAATTTGGATTCAAGAAAAGCCATCACTGCTTCGGTATCTTTCAAAAGAAGTGTTGTATCCATACTAGAGTCAGTTTCTAGAGAATCACTTCGGTCCCCCATTTTGTTTGTGGATGAAATGGCAAATAAGGTGGGGATAGATTCAGTTTGCTTACTGATGTGAGGGATAAGTTCAATAGGTACATTTGTACTAGGTTTGTCTATGGTAAAACTACCTTGCCTCATTAATGGCCTTGATGTTTCTTTCTTGTCTGCTTCCACACTTTTTGGAATTTGAATTTTTAGAGCTTCTCCAGTTTTCCTTTTCTTGTCCTCCTTTAGTTCCGCTTTCTTTGTGGCATGCCCTGGGATTGCTTCCTGAGTCTTATGTGAAGTAGAAGGACCTGTCTTTGGGAACTCTTCTCCATTTTTGCTAGTCTGGATTGCAGCATGCTTTGAAGAGGATTTAGTGGGCACCCATGCCTTTTCTTTTTGCTCATGTTGTTGAATTTTAGATGATTGTTTTACCACTGAAATTTCTCTACCAGTCTCTCTCTTCTCCTTACCAGAAGCATTACAACTCATAGTCTGAGAAAATTGTGTGCTCTCTCCATATACTTGAACAGAGTGATTATTCATCAATTTGCTTACATTAACTGTAACCCTGGGATCAAATTCTCGCTGCTTTTTTTTGGATATTTGAGTTGGAGTTTCTTTTTCTTGCGGCTCTGTGTCTTGTTTTTCTCCAACCTCTGATCTCTGATGGGAAGCAATCTTTACCCTGGAGTTTTCTGGTTTTCTTTCTTCTTTTGGCAACTGAGGAAGTGTTCTCCTTTTTCTCTCACTCTGACTAGCCAAGGAAACAGCGGACCCACTACTTTTAACCGAAATTCCAGATTCACTGATATCTGCATCTAAAACAAAAGCATACAATTAGGAAAACTGTTGACAAGAAAAATCACCTCTAATTTTTAAGTCATCTAATGATTAATTAGCAAATATTAAAGAGGGCAGTTTCATAATTATAAATAGATTTTCACTATCATTTTCAATATAGAGAATTCTACAGCATTTTCCCCTATTGTGAGCAATATACAGGGAATTCAATCACTATGCTAGACATCTGGCATATTAGCTTTATAACAAACAGAAAATATCCACTGAATATGCACAACACTATAGCATAACAAACTTGGGAAAAATGGGTTTTGGAATGTAGACCCATACTGTTTCCAAGCTAACAGCTGAAAGTTTTTAGTCTTTAGACTGACTAGGTGATAAATATACAACTGCCCAAATACCAACAACATGTTCTCACTTTCACTTTCCTGTTTAATGAAAGCTCACAGATAGAATAGGGTACATATCTCCAGAAGGGAAGTTTGGTGGGTATAAATCCAGTGAATAAGTACTAGAGAGCAGCATCACACGTAATTTGACTAATAATCAGCCTCAATGGACCCATATAAATTACTACCAAAGCAATAATATATTCAAGCCCCTAGACATCCCGGGGAACAAGAAGAGAAAAGATGTTCAATGAAAAATTAGAAAATGCTGAAAATGTAACTACATTAGAATAAAGGATGGATAGAACTGTCTTTATGCAGGTAGCTTTTTAGGAACCTCCCTATGCACGTAAAGTAATGAACCCATGGGATGAACAATATGTAGCTATTAAAGTCAAAACTATAGTATCAAAATATACCTCTATGAAGCTCTGAGGCATAAGCATATCCTATCAAAGTTTCCTGGAATGCATCCTAGGTAAAAAGTCTAATCTTCAGACCCCACAATCACACTACCAGGCAAAACGAGCAATAGGGGACAGTGCTGGAAGATGTCCCTAGGAAACTCTCTAATTCCTAGTTAATCTTATCATTATGAATCATTTAGACAAACTTTTGACTCGCTCACTGGCCCATTTCTTGTTGTAATACTTGTATTTGCATACACCAAAGTTTTGTATGCATATGTTTGGAAAGAATATCTGTGAACCCAAGATTTACCATGTATTATTTAGCCCAAGTGGATTATAGTCAGGTTGCATGACCCATCCGGTACTAGGCCAAGTATATGAAGAACCTCACTTTGTACTTTAAAAGACAGATGTTTCTATAACAAAATCAAATGCTCCTATAAAATCAGTATACGTAGCCTACCACTAAAGGCTGGTGAGTGTAGTGTACGTAATCTGTTGCAATTCAATTAAGAAGCAGCATCACCGTCATATGTGACAAGATCAAAACTACACTTTAGCTATAGAACACAGACTATCTTGTCCACCGCTGGAATGGGCAAATCTTATAGTCAAAATCCCAGTTAAGTATCGTGGGATAGTCCTAGACTCATGAAATAAACTACATTGAAGAAAAAATCCCTGGGCCAGCAAGAAGGTAGAAATTTCTTTTCTATACAGGTCCTAGTGTATGGAAGTCATGAAAAACTATCAGGTAGGCAATTTGGAGAGATTTCTGAAAAGTAAAATTTGTAATCATTCTTAATCTCCCAAAGACCCCAGCTGTCCGATGCTCCTAGGAAACAATGGTTTATGAAAAATAAATCTCATTCTCTTCCTTACAGAAGATCTAGCACACATTTGAAAAGGCTGTTAATTCTGCACTGTAAAAAAAAAATAAAAACTGACTAGGTGGCCATATAAGGATTAGAGTTCCTCTGAACCTTCAAATCCTGAGTTAAGGTACTACTACTACTACTTATTTCTAAAGCGCTACTAGACGTACGCAGCGCTTTACACTTGAACATGAAGAGACAGTTAAGGTGGTACTTGGAAAAGTTTCTTCTGAGAAAGAGGGCAATTTTCAAACATTTCTGTGCAAAAAACAGGATTTATATGAAAAAATAAGGATTTTGGAAACTGAAAAACACAATAGGTGACTGTCTCTGGGAAAATATGACTAAAGTTGCAGATCCAAAATGTTGAGAATGGATGATTTTCAGGTCAAGGGCCTAAAACGAGTCACATGTTTGAACTTCTGTATCATTTACATTTTTTTCCACATAAAATATGTAGATTGGACTGTTGTATTACAAATCGTTTGCTCTAATTCATTAAAATCTCCTTTTTTTTGTTCTGGTGACTTTTGTCATGTTTTCCCACAGACTGTCATACAAAAGTGTGTGTGTAGATGTGTACAGTGAATACATGTGTAAAAGTACACACACATCAGAAAGTTGTTCCCCGTGACAGATTTGGGGCAGGGTGTGAATATGTTTTCACGGAGAAAGTATCGGCACAAATCATAGGTGCAGATTTATGCACAAACTTTTACTTGGACAATTTTCAAAAGGAAAAAGTACCCTCAGACTTTACAAATGTAAGCTTTGGTTGAAAGCAGCCTTTTTGGAGGAAACCTATCAAGAAACCTTTGAGATTCTGAAGGTGAGCTGCAGGTAGAAGCAAAGGATGTGGAGTGCTATAGTGGTTCTTAATGAGGTTCCAATCTGAGGAAGGATCACCAATGAACAGCTTTTGTGTCTTTTAAACCCTACACCACAGTCATGTAAATCTGAAGGAAATTGACTGCCTAGCAATGGCTCCTAGTGCCATGCTACAAAGAAGGCCAAAATAACAGCCACCCCCCCCCCCCCCAAAAGACACCTCTCTTCCCCTTTTCTCTGTTAAAAAGTGAAATTTCTCCTGTTTGTTCTCTGAAGGAATAAACTTGGTAAACCTCTGCACTTCTTCTAAAAGGATGTGCAAAATATTAACCATTTAGGTCTACTGGTTGGTTATGTAGCAGGATGAATAACTTTCTAAAACTGTGGCTTCTCAGTATGGTCCAGAACCATATTGGGAGCTGGATGCTAGAATATATTCTGGTGCTGTCTGGACATGATACTTCACGCCTTTCTTCTTAGTAACAAGAATATATATAGCACAAAAAATGTGGGTGTTCCTGCATCCTCATCTGGGTCTCCTACAGAAGGCAGCATATGGACACTGCCATCAACTTCATGGTGCATCCAAGTGCTAAAGGAAGCCCAAGGAAAGCAATCTTGGGCTCTTCTGAGACCTTCATACCAAATAGGATGGCCTCTGCATGCCTATTGTTTCTTAAGCATCAAGCCCTTCGTAGGGGAGCAGAACTTATTCTAGAGTAATGCGAATATTTTCCCCCCTATTAACTGCATATATGTCACAATGAATGATATCTGATATTTAACAAAATATATTAGACAAAGGGAATCTGAGTGAATACATAACACAGTTTTTTAAATTATAACTTCATTTATTTAAAGAACAAAGTTATCCAACACCCATGTGAAAAAATAACTGAACAAATTTAATTGATAATTGGATTCAGCTGATTGAACACAGACACATTTTTAAGTGCAACCAGCCCTGTTGAATCTAAACCTCACTACATACTGTACCTTACCATGAGAGGGAAGTAGTCACCACAAAGTTTCTGCAAGGGAAATTCCAGAAGAGACAAGAAAAAAAGATGTTGAAATGTATCAGTCTGGAAAGGATTACAAAGCCAATTCTAAAGCTTTTGGACACCACTAAAACACAGTGAGAACCACTATCTTCAAATGACGATGACTTGGAAAAGTGGTGAATCTTCCTAGGAGCGACCGGCTTGCCAAAGATCAAGTATGCATATGTAGTATCACAACTTAAGCAATGAGTTTATCTTGTTGGGCAGACTGAATGGACCATACAGGTCTTTATCTGCCGTCATCTACTATGTTGCTATATGTTACTAAGTCACAAGACTTCCCAAAAGAAAATCGAAAGAACTGCAGACCTCTCTAGCCTCAGCTAAGGACTACTACTAGACATTTCTAAAGCGCTACTAGGGTTACGCAGCGCTGTACAATTTAACATAGAAGGACAGTCCCTGCTCAAAGGAGCTTACAATCTACAGTGTTCATGATTCCACAATAAGAAAGATAAGGGGCAAAAAATGGGATTCATGGGAGAGTAACAAGTTGGAAGCCACTGCTATCCAAGAGTAACATCGATATTTGTCTCATTTCCAAAGCACATCTGGATGATCCTCAAGCCTTTTAGGATAATGTTCTATGGACAGACGAGTCAAAAGCAGAACTGTTTGGACAACACAGGTCCAATTATGTTTGGCATAAAATATATACTTACCCACGCTGACTACTGCAACAGCATTTTCATTGGCTGTAAGGCCCAAATCCTGAAAAAACTCCAGACCGCCCAAAACACAGCAGCCAGACTCATTTTTGGAAAATCACGATTTGAAAGCGCAACACCTCTTCGTGAAAAACTCCACTGGCTCCCTGTCAACGAACGAATAAACTTCAAAGTCCAATCACCAATTCACAAGATTATCTACGGAGAATCTCCAAGCTACATGACCAACCTAACTGACCTACCAGCTAGAAATGGATCAAAATCCTCTCGAACATATCTCAATCTACACCTTCCCAACTGTAGAGGTCTCAAGTACAAAACGTACTACGCATCCAACTTCTCCGTTATAGGCAGCCAACTCTGGAACGCCTTACCAAGACCCATTCGAACAGTTAGCGACCATCTACCCTTCCGGAAGTTGCTAAAAACTTACCTCTTCAAACAAGCCTACCCAAATGAACAGACTTAATTATGAACTCATTCTACACCACTCCTACCCCTACATCCCCTGCCCATTTCACCTATCTCAATCTATTTCCTAACAACCACATCTATTGCTACAACTGTGTTCTTTCTATGATACTATGTAATTCCATACTATGTAAGCCACACTGAGCCTGCTACCGTGCGGGAAAGAGCGGGATATAAATGCAACAAATAAATAAATAAATAGCATTCCACAGTAAGATCATCATATCTACAGTCAAACATAGTAGTGGCCATGTGATGGGATGAGGATGCTTTGTTGCCTCAGAACTTGGAAAAGTTGCCATTACTGAAGAAACCGCAAACTCTGCACTGTACCAGAAAATTCTTAAGGTCCTTGAGCAGAAAAATAATTGGGTTATGAAGTAAGACAATGATCCAAAACACAAAAACAAGTCTACATCTGAATGGCAGAGGAGAATCAAAATTAAAATTTTGGATTGGCCTAGTCAAAGTCCTAATTTGAACCCAAAAGAGATGCTGTGGCAGGACCAGAACGAGCAGTTCATGAAAACTTATGAATGTGTCTGAATTAAAGCAGTTCTGCAAAGAAGAGTATGCTATGGCAAAAAGTGATATGAAAGACATAAATTACAGGAAGCAGTGGTGGTGCCCTACCAATAGGCCACCTGAGGCAGGAGCCTCAGGCGGCACTCTTTTGGAGCAGCATCCACCCCCATGCCCGGCATGCACTGGCATTGCCTCTCACCCTTTCTTCCCTAAATTTAACTTTTCTTGCTTTCCAAAAGTCAGGGCAGCAGCGGTTCCTCTTATGGCCTGCCTCTCTGACATACTTCCTGTTTGCTCTGAGGCGGTGCGGGCTTCAGTAGAGAGAATGGGCCACAGCTGGCAGCAGGGCAGTGTATGGGAGCCACTGCCACCTCGATGTTTGGAAAGCTAGAAAAGAAGGTAAATTCAGACCATCCCCTCGCATCAAGCAGCAGACAGTCTTGGGCCGCCCCTGACAGGAAGCGTTTGTTTGCAATTATTGCTGCTAAAGGTGGTGCAACCATTTATTAAGCTTGGGGGGGGGGGGGGGGGGAGCAGTCACTTTTTCATATGGGTGATATGTGTGTTGGATAACTTTGTTTCTTAAATAATTTAAAACCTGTGTTAAGTGTTTATTCAGTTTCCTTTATCTAATACAGTACTACATTGTGTTAAAGAGCAAAACCCATTCAGTGGGACATACATATGCACTAATAGGGGAAATCAAGGTGTCAAAACGATTGAGGCCACCAGCATGACTCTGGTCTGCTCTCTGGATCTTCTCCCTGGGCTTAGCTATTCCACACAGATGGAATCAAAACGAGAATGCCATGCCTAAGTGCTCTCATTATTTTATTTGTTGCATTTGTACCCCTCATTTTCCCACCTATTTGCAGGCTCAATGTGGCTTACATAGTACCATCAAAGGCGATTGCCCAGTCGGTTGATAACATACAGGATGCATACTGATCGAATGCGGTATATGTGGAGGATCGGAAGGGATGAGGATTGCGTGATGTCCAGTACGGTCATGTTATGTTCCTGGGTGAAGAGGTTTACGTGGGGTCATTGGGGTATCTTAGTGCAGATATGGATACACATGAAGAGATGTTGCAGTCTTCAGCCAGCTATTTGTAACACCATCAGTGTGATGATTCATAAGGGATATCTTCTGAATGTACTCTGAGCAACTCCTAAAGCTGCTGGCTTGCTTCTCAGCCAATGATGAAGAAAAGTGACATGCAAAATCAGAGGGAGAAGATAGATACACTGGGAGGAAAATCTTTATCCCATCCATTCACATTAAACATAGCAATAAAAAGTTGATTATTACTCAAATGTCAATACAAAATAAAGCATATACAGCCCACAAGTTATTTATTCATACCATTTTCAAGAGGAGCCGGGGCAACTAATTCCAATTGTGCCTCACCCTGGTCATGCATTGTATGGTTAGCAGCCAAACTAGCCCACTGGGACACCCAACGCTTGCTTCCAGGTACAGCAGCACCCTCCTAAAGAAAACAGAGCACATAATTGTCAATTTTATAGCAGCTGAGCAGACCACATGCACATAACATTCAACTATTTTCACAATTTTTTTTAAAGTTAAACATTTATAGCTCTATTCACCCCAAGCTCATAGGTGCCTGGTTGGGCTAAGCCTTCTCAAAACCCAGGCTGGCCAAGAGGCAGAAACAGAATCAGGAGCTGGAGAATGCAGCACAGAAAGTATAGGCTGAAGTTTAAACAGACACTAGAACGAGACCAAGGTAGGAGCCTGGAAGGTGCTCTCAGCTTGTTGAAGCTGCAAATTCCCTGCCTCCTACCTTTGTTTGGTCTATTCTGCTGGCTAGCAGTTTTTCAAAAGGAAGTGATAAATAGTACCCATACTGAAAATATATCTAACCTCCCCAGCAATCTAAGTATCATGAAGGGGAAGAGAGAAAATGGCAACCAAAAATTATCTGTATAACAGTGATATTCAGCCACTATACAAATAGAATATAAGCTTAGTTTAGGTCTGCTTTAAAAAAAGGCTAAATTAAACATATAGCACTGGCAGCAGTCGCCATATACCATGCATTTTCAGCATCACTGGTCATACATAATGTATTAATTTACATAGAAACAGAGAAAAATGTAGGCAGATATGGCCTTATGTAGAAATAATTAGGCTGGCAGAAAATCACTTATACAGTAATTACTCTGGACTCATTTGCTAAGGGATATGACAGTACCTCTTAGGTGGCTCTAAGCTCGGTGGCTAGGTTGCAACAATGAAAAGAATAAAGCCAAAATGGAAATATATTATTTATTTTAGATATAAAATAATATGGCAAAATGCAAAGCAAGTTACAAAAATATACTTGTGCCCTACCAAAATATACTGATTATTACTGATATATAAATAAAGATATATGATTACACCACTAATATATCCTAAGAAGATTATACACTTAGCAGCGAGGTGGACTACTGACCACAAATCCTGGGACAAACTAGTCCTTTACAAACAAAAAACATAGACTATCTACACCCTGAACTATAGGTAGTAAATCCCACTTCTCTTACCCTGCAATCTGTAAGGTTGCAGACTTCTGGTGTTGTGAAGAATCTGATTCCTCTATTGAGACTCTAGCAGGATACCTGCGGGTCTATCCCCTGCTCAGGAATAAAATCCAAAGTCTTTGACCTGTACTCAGGTTTACAGTCTTTCGGGAAGCTACAGAGCTGCAGCGGAACTGACCTTCTCAGCTTTTATCACAAGGAATTCAGTTCCCTGGTGTTTTTGGAAAATCAGTCCCGCTAGCACCTCTGAGAGAGATCTATCCACCAACAAAACTTCTTCTCTTCTCTCTCTCTTCTGCCTTCTCCAAACTTCTGATTTCTCTCTCACCCCCATCCTTGGCCCTGCTTTCAGTCAGGTGACATATATGGACCAATCACAAACTGTGTACTTCTGTCCAACAGAATTCATGGTCATGATGAAAGGCCTTGTGATTAGCAAAGAAACTCTTATCAGTCACAAGTCTAATGGTAGCAAATTCCCTCTTGGTTCACATACTCCTGGAGACTAGCAGGCTCATTTTCAAAGGAGAAGGACGTCCATCTTTCGACATAAAACGGAAGATGGACATCCTTCTCACAGAGATGTCCAAATCGGTATAATTGAAACCCGATTTTGGACGTCTCCAACTGCAGTCCATCGCAAGGATGTCCAAAGGGGGCATGTCGGAGGTGTAGCGAAGGCGGGACTTGGGCTTGCCTAACACTTGGACATCTTTGACCCATAATCGAAAAAAGCAAGGACGTCCCCTTGAGATAGAGGGCAATGAGAAATTCTCCTGCTGGTTCCGAGGCTACAACTGCTCTTAGTGTCTCCATGCGAAAGCGGGATACTCTGAAGCAGCAATGTAGACATTTGAGATCTAAGATCAGATGAAAGGTGCCTTCCTTCTTTGGGACAATGATGTAAATGCAGTATCTGCCTTGTCCCTGGTCGGCCTGGGGAACTGAAACAATGGCCCGGAGCACCAGCCAGAAAACTACAGTGGCCTGAAGCTTGACTGCCTTGGCTCCCTTTCAACAAGGAGACTGCAAGAAGAGAGGAATGACCGCGCAGGAGAACCTTCTGTAAGAATATCCAGAACCTATTGGGCCTGAGGTGATTTTGGCCCACTCCTCTCAAGAAATCCTCCTAATGGAGGAAGAGAAGAGTGCACCAGCCTCGCATCATTGCGAAACTCTGGAGGCATTGGGTGCTCTAGCTGACTTCCTATCCACACAAAAGGAAGAGAGAAGTCCAGTTTTCAGGCACGCCAGACCATATTGCTGATGACCAGGCTGGTACAATCTCTTGAAATCAAAAACTCCCTGAAGACGGATGACCAGAGGCTTTCAGGTTATCCTCCAGCAAACACTGTGGCTTAGGTTACCCCAGTTGTTTCATAAAATTACTGAGATCTTCTCCAAATAGCAACTTGTCCCAAAAGAGCAGTTTAACTAGACATGACTGATGCTGCATCCGCTGTCCAGTGCAGCAACCAGAGTTGCTGACATGCCGTGTCAGCAAAGACATACCGAAGGGCAGAACCTGTAACATGTCATAACTAACATCTGCCAAGTAGGCCAACCCTGCTTCCAGCCAGGCGTTGACTATTGCTGACTGTTGATACCACTTCAGGCATGCTCTTGCCATGAACAAGCTCCATCCTGTCACTTGAAGGCCCAAAGAGGCCACTTCAAAGGCTGGTTTCAGCAAGCCTTCTAGCTTACTATCCTGTAAGTCTTTTAGGACAAGGTGATCTTCTTAGTTACCACCGTAACCAGGGAGTCCACTGTGAGAGCTGCAATTTATCTTTTTCCTCCTGAATGGGTAAAAGTGAGCCATAGCTTTCCCCACTCACAGCCCCACATCTGATTAGACCATTCTGCTGTGATCAGTTCCTGAAAGCCTGGATGCATCTGGAAGGCCTTAGAAGGACCTCTAAGCTCCCTCCATTATCGACAAAGATGGAACTCCTAATGCCAATGCAGAAGGCTCCCCAACGGAAAACACTGTCAGTGCCTAAGAAATAATAGTAGTGAGGTTCCTCTTTATGAAATAACCTTAGTACTTTCGAATCATCTCCATCCTCTAATAGTTCCTTTAATGAAGTCTCCTCTCAATAGACCGAAGCCACGTCAAATAAGTGGGGAGAAGCACAGATAGCCTGTGAATCCTACAGGTCTAAACGAGCTCTCTTAGGAGCCGGAGGGGCAGCGGGCCGAGAAAATGAAGCACCTTGCAGCAATTCCGATTATCCCTGCTCCAGTAGATAGGCCTGGTGTAAAAGCAATATAAGCTCCAGAGAAAAAGATCCCAGTATATCTGATTGCTCTGTTGGGCCCTGAGGCTGTAAAATGGCAGCTGTGCTCCGCCCATGATCAGACAAAGACTACACCTCACTACCAGTCAGCCCCAACAAAATGGAGCCCTTTTCTGTGCTCTCCTGCATCAAGCTGTGCACTGGTCCTGCTGGACAGCCCGAAGACGCCAGCTATTTGGATACTGTGCCACATCCGAAATATTCCTGGCTTGCACTCACTGCCATGCCCTGACGCTGGCTGGTGGGTCCCTCAGCGGGAACACCGCTTAACTACCTCTGCAAGAATCACCATTTTCCAGGACTATCACAAGCACAGCACATGTCCCAAGCGGTTCATCAGGATCCCTTCCCTGCACCTAACAGAACTTGCAACCCTCCATGTGGTTTTAAGTCAAACTTCATTTAGTTTTGTCACTGCCATCTACTTCTCTCAAGTTTACAGTCTCTACAAGTATTACCACAGATAAGCAAGGCTCAGGATTGATACTTTGTCTCATGCTCTCCAGCAAACCTCTTCCTTTTTTTTTTTTTTAAGGTTGTTGTGCTGGAAAAGGAGAGTTTCACATGAAACAGGAGAGTGAAAACTGTGGCCATCCACCTGCTGGAGACAGAAAATACTGAGGAGCTGGACTGGATCACAAGAGAGGATTCGGCTCAGTTTTCAGTTCTCTGTCTCCATCTGCTGGTTGATGGACACATCTATCCCACACGTTCTGGTATAGAGAGAAGCTATGCAATGGAAAAAATTTCCAAAGTACATTTTGATATACTGACTGTGCATATTATATTTTATGAACTCTAATATGAGGCTCTCTTTGGAAGTGGGGATTGGCAGACAGACACTGAGGTAATCTCTCACATTCTGTGGCATAGCAGTGAGGATCATTTCTATCACAGTATGTGAAAAACTAACCCCATTGGAGACATTACCCCAATAAACATTCAAACTACTAACCCTATCTAAGAGCAACAAATCACTACTCCTCCATTATTTTTTGCCACTTGTATATTTTGACAATAAGCAATTTCAGTTGAACATACCTGAGCCTATGTAACATTATCTCCCTCTCCCGCTTATGTCTTACATTTACATTTTATATTCTTCAATCAAATCTTTATTTAGATGAGGCTTATTTACTACGGACTACACATCTAGCAATAGGGTTGACAACTTTTCAATACAGAAAAACCCGACACCTGATCCGCCATATGCCCCTCCCTTGCCCGCAACACCCAAAACACCAAGAAATGTTCCCCACAAAGGAAGTTGCTGTCCAAGGAATAAGGAAGGGATGTAGGCAACCAATCCAGGTGGGGCACCAAAAGCTGAGGTGATAAAATCTTTATTTCCAATGACCAGATATAAAAGACTAGACACAGTTCCATGTTTTGGCAAATGGCATGCCTGCCTCAGGAGTCAATATATCTACATATGTAAAAAAAAATTATATACAAATAGAAAAAATTGAATATGTAAAGAAACTATAATTGCCATACAAAGTAACATAAAATGATACGTCATGCAAAAACAAAGGGATTGTATAATGAAAATATAACACACATACAGTGTGTGACCACACATGTGCAAACAATGGAAATTAGAAAAGCTTGGCATGCACTTAAAAGAACATGTCATGCATATATAGCGTGAAAAGGAATGAGAATACTACTAATATAATGAAACACTGAACAGTGAACCAAGTTGATAAAGAATTAGAACAATGAGCCAGATACCCTTATAAAGTTGTGTAAAGAAAGCCTTCTTAGAAAATGAGTGGTATAGTTTAAGTGTAACGAGGTATAGTGCATCTATATGTATGCATGTGACCCTATCTAGCAAGCCTAACCTAAACTCTGAAGCAAGGCAAACAAATCTCAAAATCTTTTCCTCTGACCGTCCTCCAAACTCAACCAATTTTATTAAATTAACTCATGATCATACTATCCCCAAACAACAGGGCATAGGCCCAAATAAGCACACCTCTACCTAAAACCTCGTCTCTCTATATACAATAACTCCACTCAGCCACTCAACAATCACAATACCCAGCAGTTCTTAAAGGAAAAGATATACCACCAAAACACTACACATTTCCTACTAGGGATAGAGAAATTACCTGAAAAATAATAAATGTAAACTGCTTTGATTATACCTCAGAAAGGTAGCATATCAAATACATGACCCTTTTATTTATTGGAGATTTATTAACTGCCTTTATGAAGAGATTCACCCAACTTCTGCTAAAATGGCCTAAACAGAGGAAACAAGATCCCCAACTCTTAACAGAATTATAAAAGATAAATGAACAGCAATACTAATGAGTCAAAAATACAACCCTCCCCCCATCAAAGGTTATCATGACATAGTACTGGGCCCCACTGCCATGCCTGGGAGCCAGGCTAAGGAGCAGGAAATGATCACAGCTAGAAATAGGTCTAGGTTTCTCTCACAGACTTGAGGCTTGCTTACATCTGGCACTAGATGGATCAGTAAGGAAGGTATAAAGCTTTGCTTAATGGGTAATTACTTGGGATGACATTCTTGAGCAAGTCACAATCAGAAATGTTATGGGCTCTCTTAAAGCAGCAATGTTCTCATAGGAACATCTCTCAAAGCCACTGGTTTGCTTAGTGATCACTGCTTTGCAGAAAATAAAGAATACTCTTCAGAAACGCAACTTCGACAAAACAGAAAATTTTAAACAAACTGCCTTAGCAAAGAAGGCAGCCTTCTAAGACAGTGGATTATCTGATAAATTAAAATCAGAAAACGTCAAAAAGAGTCAAGGTGCCTAAAATGGGAGTTAACCATAGCAAAGGTCTGCTGATGTGCACCAGTTTAGGCAAAAGAGAATAAACTGTGTGCCAGTTACATCAGTCCCTCCCCATAATTCTTACTTTTTCTGGACAGTTCTCTAGACATTCCCCTAATTGCACACATAATCCAGATGTGTGCTTCATTGAGAATGCTTATGTTTGAGAAGTGATAAATGCAGCAAACATATTAAGTTATGTGTCCATCAACAATAAATGCTACCTCCAAGTCAAGAAATCCAGTTGTACCCTGCTGTGGTCTTTTCCCTTCTAACTCTGCTGTGGAAGAACTTAGAGTCCAATCTTTACATAAATGTTCCTTGTCCTCGTTGACAATATGCTTATTATAATATGGGCTGTCATCCACTCCAAAGACCTGAAAACAAATTTTCGCAGAGATTAACCAGATGACACCCTAATACAATGCTTATTTTTATTAATTGATTTCTTTCAGGATGAATGGAGAAATTCTGAGTTCTGAAGAACAGCCAAAGACGTCTATTTAAAAACAATCTTTATCCAAGAATAATATGGATAAATATTTATAAATCGTGTTATTTGGGGTTATTTCAGCATTAATAGTTGATGGCCAAATCTTTAACACAAGGCACGGAGAAAGCAAAGAGTTGTAAGGATCTGCATCACAGCCTGTGGCCATTAAAAAACAATATTACAGCAGCAATAATCCCTTCAAGTGCCTCCTCGGTTCTTACACATTAGCTTTATAGTAATATTGAGAATTACAGGAAGACTACTGTTCTGGGGTTTTTTGTTTGTTTCAATCTATAGAAATTAAAGACAGACTGAAAACTGGCCATAATTTTTTTAATCGTCTGTAAGCAGAAAAACTCTTGTGCCTACATCATACTAGGCTATGGTCTAACAAGTGCTTAATTAGGTCAGTGAAAACTACACAGTGTACTTTTCACTGAAGTTCTCCGATCTAAACATGTTAAAGCCACAGGAACATTTTATTCATGGAATGTTATAGCGTTCAGTGCCAAGTTTAATTTCTAGGGGTGGGGGTTGTCGGGTAGGTCAAGGGAAAAAGTTAAGGAGATGGGATTTCATGTCGAAGAAGAGATATAAAGCCCCTTTAATACAAGAGAACTGTTGTATTTGCATATTTTGCAAACACAATAAATTTCAGAAACTAATTGGGTTTAATAAAGGCATTAGTTTTAATAATAGTCCAGCTGAGTGGACTCTCAGGTTCAAAAATTCAATAAATCTATCAGCATACAAGAAGGACCTGTGACATTTTTGCTACTGGAATTTACCACTTTACTCTCTCAAAAAAGTTAGATGTCTGCCATAAAGGTAATAAAGTTTTCAGACTGTAGAAGTCTTGGTTAATGACAGAGAATTTTATGAACACAGAGAGGGGCATTTTCGAACGGGGACGCCCATCTCTGAGGACATCCCTGCGAAGGGGCGGGGCATCCCGTATTATCAAAACAAGATGGGCGTCCATCTCGCGTTTCAATAATAAGGTCGGGGACGCCCAAATCTCAACGTTTAGTTCGACCTAAGAGATGGTCGACCTAAATGTTGAGATGGTCGATCTTAGAGATGGTCGTCCCCGGTTTTCGGCCATAATGGAAACCGAGGACGCCCATCTCAAAAACGACCAAATGCAAGCTCTTTGGTCGTGGGAGGAGCCGGCATTCGTAGTACTACTACTACAAATCATTTCTATAGCGCTACCAGTCGCACGCAGCGCTAATGCACTGGTCCACCTGACATGCCAGGATACCAACCGAGCACACCCTAGGGGGCACTGAAGTGGACTTCACAAATTGCTCCCAGGTGCATAGCTCCTTTACCTTCGGTGCTAAGCCCCCTAACCCCCCCCCCAACAAAACCCACTCCCCACAACTGTACACAACTACCATAGCCCTAAGGTGTGAAGGGGGGCACCTACATGTGGGTACAGTGGGTTTCGGGTGGGTTTTGGAGGGCTCACATTTACCACCACAAGTGTAACAGGTAGGGGGGGATGGGCCTGGGTCCGCCTGCCTGAAGTGCACTGCACCCACTAAAATCTGCTCCAGGGACCTGCATACTGCTGTGTTGGAGCTGGGTATGACATTTGAGGCTGGCATAGAGGCTGGAAAAAATATTTTTAAATTTTTTATTTTGAGGGTGGGTTGGTGACCACTGGGGGAGTAAGGGGAGGTCATCCCTGATTCCCTCCGGTGGTTATCTGGTCAGTTCAGGCACCTTTTCGAGGCTTGGTCGTGAAAAAAATTGGACTAAGTAAATTCGGCCAAATGCTCGTCAGGGACGCCCTTCTTTTTTCCATTATCAGCCGAGGAAGCCCATCTCTTAACCACGCCCCCGTCCCGCCTTCGGTACACTGCCGACATGCCCCTGTGAACTTTGGTCATCCCTGTGACGGAAAGCAGTTGAGGACTCCCAAAATCAGCTTTCCATTATGCCGATTTGGGCGACCCTGAGAGAAGGACGCCCATCTTCCGATTTGTGTCGGAAGATGGGCGTCCTTCTCTTTCGATTATGCCGCTGATAGTTTTGCATAATACGTATTTCTTAAAGCACAGCCAAAAGCATAACAGTTGCTTGCCAATGCTTGAATTGTCTCACATCTTCAATGAAAAATTTCATATATTTTAAAACATGTATGTTTTAAACAAAGTCAAAAACAAACCTTGTCAGAAATTAAAATTATAATATCAGAAAAGAAAAAAAAACCCTAAAGAACTGTACCAAAGTAAATTCACAAATGTTTCCTTAATATCAGTACACCTTACGGGGGGAAAAGAACAACAACAACAACAACAACAAAACCACCACCAACAAAATAAAAAAAAAACAAACAAAAACATAGAGACCAATTACTGAAAACTGCCTATTAGAAAAAAGGACCCTGTCAAAGTGTGAGACTAACCACAACTACAGGACAATTACATATCCCTTGTGTACTGAAGATGAGGGGATGTGAGTTGAGTAGACATAGTTACTGGAAATTTGTTATTAAGAACAAAGGCAGCAGTTTTGAAGAATCCAAACAGAATGCACAGAAATAAGCTACAGCAGACTAATCTTCCATTGATGAATGAAATTAATTGCATATAAGTATTTCCATATTGGGACAGACCAAAGGTCCATCAAGCCCAGCATCCTGTTTCCAGCAGTGGCCAATCCAGGTCACAAATACCTGGCAAGGTCCCAAAAAAGTACAAAACATTTTATGCTGCTTATCCCAGAAATACCTATCCATTCTCCATTACCTATCTCTACTTACTTATCCCTTTTATTATTCTGCTACTCTTAATTTATACTTTCTCTAACAATATTCTGTATTCCCTATTAATGCGTAAGCTGCATTGAACCTGCTTTAAGTGAGAAAGCGTGGGATACAAATGTAATAAATAAATAAATAGTTATACTTCACAATACAATTACATGGGTACTTTAGGAAGAAAGGTAAAATTATGTCTTACCTGATAATTTTATTTCCTTTAACGCAGCAGATGAATCCAGGAACTAGTGGGTTAAATCCGCCTACCAACAGGTGGAGATAGAGATAAACAAACTGAAGGCAGTGATGCCAGACGGCCAGCTCCTTCCTCAGTTAGTATGTCATTCGTAAGCATTTGCCAAGGCCAAAAATATGAAACCAATAGCAACCAGAAACCATCCTCACTATGAAAAACAGAGAACCAAATAAGAATGTCAAAATAACTGCAATGATCCAGAAATCAGAATCCTTTCTGTGTTCCCATTATCTGTCTGAACTCTGCAAAAGAGAACCCGGAAGGAAAAAATAGCCATACTGCGCAGAAAATGAAAAAAGCGTCGGCTGAACTAGGGAGGGATCCTGGATTCATCTGCTGCATTAAAGGAAAGAAAAACATCAGGTAAGACTTAATTTTACCTTCCTTGTCACTTGCAGCAGATGAATCCAGGAACTAGTGGGTTGTACCAAAGCATTCCTTAATTAGGGTGGGAAGCTGACGCTCCCCGCACCAACACTCCCACCCCAAAACTCGCATTCTCCCGAGCAGACACGTCTAGCCTGTAATGCTTCGCAAAAGTATGACGGGACGCCCAAGTAACCACCCTACAAATCTCTTCCAGAGATAAGGCCTCCGCCTCCGCCCAAGAAGCCGCCTGTGCCCGAGTAGAATGCACCTTCAGGGCCAATGGAGACGCCCACCCTTGTAGCAGATACACCGCTCCAATGGCTTCCCTAATCCAGCGAGCAATGGAAGCCTTAAAAGCCGCCTCACCTATTTTCGATCCTGGCAAGAGCACAAAGAGATGATCTGAGCGTCAAAACTTGTTAGAGATCTGCAAGTACCGAAACAAGGCTCTCCGCACGTCCAGGAAACGTAGTGAGGCAAACTCCCCCGGATAATCCTCTCTTCGAAAAGACGGAAGATAAACCGCCTGATTGACATGGAAAGCCGAAACCACTTTAGGTAGAAATGACAGCATCGTCCGGATCGACACCCCTGCTTTAGAAAACTGCAAAAAAGGATCTCTGGAAGACAAAGCCTGAATTTCAGAAATCCTCCTAGCCGAAGCAATGGCGACCAAAAACACTGTCTTAAGTGTTAAATCCTTCACAGAAACCTTATTCAACGGTTCAAATGGTGGGGCCTGGAGGGCTCGCAGTACCACATTCAAATGCCACGCCGGGCAAGGCTGCCGCAGAGGAGGCCAAAGCCGAAGAGCCCTGCGTAGGAAACAGACCACATCAGAGTGAGTTGCTAACGAGGAACCGTCCAGTTTGCCCCTAAAGCAAGCTAGCGCGGCCACCTGCACTCGAAGGGAATTATATGCCAATCCCTTTTGAAGACCATCCTGAAGGAACTCCAGAATAACCGGAAAGTCCGCCCGAAAATGTGATCCAGCACGCAAAGCACACCACGCCCAGAAAGCTTGCCACACTCGCGTGTACGCTGCTGAAGTAGACTGCTTAAGTGCCCCCAAAAGAGTGGCAATGACTGGTCCTGAAAATCCCTTCTTCCTCAGCTGCCGCCTCTCAATAGCCAGGCCATAAGACCAACGCGGAAGGGATTTTCCATCTGAACTGGCCCTTGATGCAGCAGATCGGGAGTCACTGGAAGTCGCAATGGTGGCTCTGAGATCCGCATACCACGGCAGTCGGGGCCAGTCTGGGGCCACTAGAACGACCGGCCCCCGATGCCGCCCTATGCGGCAAAGAACTCTCCCTATCAGAGGCCATAGAGGAAAAACATACTGTTGTTCCAGCCATGGCTGGAGAAAAGCGTCCAATCCTGTGGATCCTGGCTGCCGTTTGCGGCTGAAGAACTGAGGAACTTGGTATTGCAAGCCATGGCCATGAGATCCATTACTGGTCTTCCCCAACGTTAACAGATCAGCCAAAAAGCCGAGTCCGACAGCGTCCATTCCGCTGCGTCCAAAAGAGTCCAGTTGAGAAAATCCGCTCGAACATTGTCTTGACCCGCAATGTGCGCTGCTGACAGACTCTGAACATGTGCTTCCATCCATACTAGAAGACGAGACGCTTCCACTGCCAAGGGAAGAATGCAAGTGCCCCCCTGCCGATTGATGTAGGCCACCGTCGTGGTGTTGTCCGAGAATACACGAACCGCAGGCCCCTGCAGAAGGTCCTGAAAACTCTGCAGCGCATGCATGACTGCTCGCAACTCCAGATGATTTATCGGCCAAGTCGCTTCGAGAGGGGTCCACGATCCCTAGGCTACTCGATGAAAACAATGGGCTCCCCAGCCCGCAAGGCTGGCATCCGTCACGACTACCACCCAATTTGGAGATGCCAGAGAAACACCCTTCTGCAAACTGGCTGACCGGAGCCACCACGCGAGACTGGCCCTGGCCCGGCTTAACCAAGGAAGACGTCGTTGATAATCCAGCAATGTCGGCAACCATCTGCTCAAAAGGAAATTCTGAAGAGGCCGCATGTGAGCCCTTGCCCATGGAATGACCTCCAAGGTCGCCATCATGGAACCGAGGAGCTGAACATAGTCCCACACTCGGGGAGCGCGACGACTCAATAAGGTCCATACCTGAGAAAGCAATTTGACCCTTCGCCCCTCGGGGAGAAACACTTTCCCCCGCTTCGTATCGAATTGCACTCCAAGATACTCCAGACTCTGAGTAGGAACCAGATTACTCTTGTCCATATTGACCACCCAACCTAAGGATTGCAACACCGCAATCACTCGGTCGGTGACCACTCAACTCTCCTCTGCTGTCGTCACCCGAATCAGCCAGTCGTCGAGATATAGATGCACTCGAATCCCCTCCTTCCGCAGGAACGCTGCCACCACCACCATGACCTTGGAACAAGTGTGCGGGGCAGTAGCCATTCCGAAAGGAAGGGTCCAAAACTGGAAGTGCTGACCCAGCACCGTAAATCTGAGAAATCTCTGATGGGGCTGCCAAATAGGAATGTGCAGGTAAGCTTTCCTCAAATCGAGAGCCGTAAAAAACTCGCCTGGTTGAACAGCAGCAATAACTGCCCTTAATGTCTCCATGCGGAAGTGACGAACCCGCAAAAACTGGTTTACTTTTCTGAGATTCAAAATAGGCCAAAAAGCCCCTCCCTTCTTTGGAACCACAAAGAAGATGGAGTACGGACTTGTGTGCCTTTTGAGAGGAGGAACAGGCACGATAGCCCCTATCCTTAGCAGGTCTCGCAAACACTGCAGAACCGCTGTCCTCTTGGCCCGCGATACACAGCGGGACACCAGAAAAAAGTCTGTGACGGGAGAGAAGAATTCTAGCTTGTAACCTTCTCGCACCACATCGAGGACCCACTGGTCCGAAGTAATTCTGGCCCACTCTAGAAGAAACAGAGAAAGCTGACCACCGATCTGCTCTCCTCCCGAATGGACCTGCGCCCCATCATTGGGAGGCCCGAGAAGGAGCCCCCTGACGAGAGGGGGGGGGGTCCAGCCAGATGCTTCTCGTTGTGAAAGGAACAACGCTGCCCAAAACGAGGACGCTGAAAGGCCGCTTTGGACAGCCCCGGGCGATACCATCGCATCTCTCTGAAACGTGACCTCGAGGCTCCCTGCCTGGAAGTAGACTTGGGTCTATCCTCCGGAAGACGCTACGATTTGGAATGCCCCAAATCTTTAACAATCTTTTCTAGGTCTTCCCCAAAAAGCAATTTCCCCCGGAAAGGCAATTTAATGAGCTGTTGCTTAGAGGCCATATCTGCGGCCCAATGACGGAGCCACAGAAGATGCCGAGAGGAAACGGTCAAGGCCATGAGTTTGGCCGAAGTATGGATCAAATCATACAAGGCATCCGCCAAGTACACCAGCCCAATAACCACCAGTGACATCTGAGGAGTTCCCGGCATATCAGACTCCGAAATCGAATCCATGACAGAATGTAGCCAACTGAGACAAGCTCTAGCCGCATAAGAACTACAAACAGAAGCTTGAAGTGTCAAAGCGGCCACCTCAAAGGCACATTTTAAATAGGCCTCTACCCATCTGTCTTGCATATCCTTAAGTGCCACACCACCTTCCACTGGAAGAGTAGTCTTCTTAGTGACCGCCGTCACCAGGGCATCCACCCTAGGTAGAGCAACCTGCTGTAAACGGTTCGCTGAAACCGGATACAGCCTGGCCATAGCCCTGGCTACTTTCAGACCCCCATCCGGATCCACCCACTGGGCCGAAATCAACTCTTCAATAGCTTCATGTATCAGAACCTTAGAAGGTCGTCTGGTACTAGCCATCTTGGGGTTGACTGCCTGAGAAGCCGCAACCTCAGGTTCCTCTATATTCAGGGCTTCCAGCGCCTGAGAGATGAGTGAAGATCTGGAGAATGTTGTTATGCAGCAAAAGGTTCTCTCTCATAAAAGCAGCTTCATGCTGTACCATACTGCGGGACCCAAGTTCACCTCACCTGTCTCCAGTTAGAAAAGGCAATGACTTCCCGTTCCTGAGAAATAACCTTGCAAGATAGGAATTGTTGAAAATTGAGGTCAGTAAGCCAACTGTAGTTTTCCTTTCCTGTTCCAATGTTGGTGGTTCCTGTTTCCCTCTTTATTTCTACTTCCCAGTGCAGTCACAACAGTTTACCAATGTGCCTCTAGCTTCTCCCACATCGTCACACATGGATCCTTCATCCAAGGCACCATATGATCCACTTGCAGTTGAGTTCTGCAGTGGCTGCCACTCTTCTGGGCTTAATGAGGTCTCCACAGACAGGTAGGTCACTGGCTCTCCTTGTCCTAGCATCCGTCCTAGTGGCATTGCTCCAGAGAGGTAGACAAGGCCAGAAAAGGAGTATGCCACATAAAAGCTGCAGCCCATTAAAATAGAATTTATCTATATTAATAAATCCCACCTTGAACGTTCTGAAGCTCACTCCAAGGCAAAGAAGCTCACTCCAAGGCAGAGAAGCACAAAAATCCTGTAGTCTTCATAGGCTAGGACCAGTCACCCTCACTCATAGACCCGCCCTCAGCCACGCCCCATCTACTATAATAAAACTCACCCTCAATGTTCTGAAGACAACGTTCTGAAGTCACTCAATCACTCCTTGAAGGGTTCGTGGATTCATAGTGGTGAAGCCACCCCACAGACCCGTGCCCCGCCCTCGCGTCAAATGTCATGACGTCGAGGGCGGAAAAAAAAATACTAAACAAACGGATCGCACCCACGCAGGGGGAGGAGAAGTGTTTCCCTACTCCTCCCCCTGCCGACCCACCCGCGGAAAGGGAAACCACCAGTGGTGTGCTGGAGCCGGCTCGCAAGAGCCGGTTGTTACATTTTGTACCGACTTGCGAGCCGGTTGTTTCCTACTGCGAGCCGGCTCTCCTCCCGCCCGCCCGATAAATCAATCGCCCGCCCGATCCGGACCCTCACTGTAACCGACCGTCACCTGACTCTTCTAATTCTTCAGCGGGGCAGGCAGTCTTGCCTGCCCGCTACCAGCGCTTACTCTACCCTGCCGGTTTGCGCTTTAAAAATGGCCACCGAGACTTCCAGAGGCGGCCTCGCGAGACTTCTACTGAAGTCTCGGCGGCCATTTTGAAACGCTAAACGGCAGGGGAGAGTCAGTGCTGGTAGCGGGCAGGCAAGACTGCCTGCCCCGCTGAAGAATTAGAAGAGTCAGGTCGGCGAGGGATGGAACTGATCCGGAGGGAGGGAGGGAGAAGTCGCCGGTGAACATTTCGGGAGGGGTGGCAGGGGAGAGAAGGGCATGGGTGGATGGAGGGGAGATAACTAAAGGTTGCACTGGAAATAGGTGCATGCAGGGCAGGGGAGAGGAGGGTCACTGTTGGACATGGGGGGATGGAGGGCAGGGGAGGGTCACTGCTGGACATGGGTGGATGGAGGACAGGGGAAAGGAGGGTCACTGCTGGACATGGGTGCATGCAGGGCAGGGGAGAGGAGGGTCACTGCTGGACATGGGTGGATGGAGGACAGGGGAAAGGAGGGTCACTGCTGGACATGGGTGCATCAAGCAGGGCAGGGGAGAGGAGGGTCACTGCTGGACATGGTGCATGCAGGGCAAGGGAGAGGAGGATCACTGCTGGACATGGGTGCATGCAGGGCAGGGGAGAGGAGGGGAGAGAGAAGAAATGCTGGACATGGATGGAGGGGAGAGAAGAGTGAGGAAGGAGATGAGATGAGGTAAAAGGAAGAGAGGAGAAAAACTGCACATGGATGAAGAAAATAGGCAGAAACTGAAGACCAGAAATGAAGAAGAAAGGAGGAAAGGAAAGAAATAAATGGAAAGGAAGCCCTGGAAACGGAGTTAAGAGGACAGATAGCAGCAGAATCGGATACTGGGCCAGCATGATCAGAAAAACAGTAACCAGACAACAAAGGTAGAAAAAAAAACCATTTTATTTTCATTATAGTGTTTGCAATATGTTCACTTTGAGAATCAGGTGCTCAACATTAAAAGTTTATATTTATTTACGGCATTTTATCGCACATTAAACATGAATTAGATTGGAACCAGAAGGGGCGGAGTCAGGAGTTAGAATCTTTGTCTCACACACACTCTCTCTCTCTCACACTGTGTCTCACATACGCACTTGCACACACTCTTATTCTCACACACACACTCACACCCAGACTCAATCTCTCTCTCTCTCACACACACACACTCACACTTTTACTCTGTCTCTCACACAGTCACTCTCACATACACTCTCCCAGGAAAACCTTGCTAGCGCCTGTTTCATTTGTGTCAGAAATGGGCCTTTTTTACTAGTTTTAGAATAAAACCCGATGTGGCCACATTTCACTCTCAAGCTGCAATCAGGGGAAACACCACACAACAGTGATGGCAAATCGATACTGACAGTATTATCCTCAACAATAGGCACAACATATTGTCTGATTGTTAAATAGCAAATCAGTGAGAACCCTCTCTTTCTCAAAGTAGCTCACAAATACAGTTACATTTTTTTGCCTAAAGGAATAAGATATAGGATCATCTTACTGCTTGCTCCAGTTTCCAAGTGTGCCGTGGAGGGGCATAATCGAACGTCGCCGGCGAAATAGATCGCTGGAGATCTATTTTGGCGGCGACGCAACAGCCGGCCGGAACCGTATTATCGAAAAAAAATGGTCGGTTTAGCCCGGCCAAATGCCAGAGTTCGCTGGGTTTGAGATCGCCGGTTTTGTTTTTCAGCGATAATGGAAAAAAATGCATGCCATCTCAAACCCAGCGAAATCCAAGGCATTTGGTCGTGGGAGGAGCCAGCATTTGTAGTGCCCTGGTCCCCCTGACATGCCAGGACACCAACCGGGCACTTCTAAAAATTAAAAATAAAAATAGCTCCCAGGTGTATAGCTCCCTTCCCTTGGGTGCTGAGCCCCCCAAACCCACTCCCCACAACTCTACACCATTACCATAGCCCTTATGGCTGCAGGGGGGGGCACCTACATGTGGGTACAGTGGGATTTGGGGGGGTTTGGAGGGCTTAACACTTAGCATCACAAGTGTAACGGGGGGGGGGGGGGGTGGACCTGTGTCTGCCTGCCTGGAGTGCACTACACCCATTAAAAACTGCTCCAGGGACCTGCATACTGCTGTCAGGGTGCTGGGTATGACATTTGAGGCTGGCACAGAGGCTGGCAAAAAAGTGTTTTACTTTTATTTTTTTAGTGTGGGAGAGGGTTGGTGACCACTGGGGGAGTATGGGGAGGTCATCCCCCATTCCCTCCGGTGGTCATCTGGTCAATTGGGGCACCTTTTTGAGGCTTGGTCGTGAAAATTAAAGGACCAAGTAAACCCGGCGAAATACTGCTTAACGCTGCTTTTTTTTCCATTATCCGCGAAAGCCAGCCATCTGGTAGCCACACCCATGCCCGCCTTCGCTACGCCTCCGACACGCCCCCTTGAACTTTCGCCGGCGAGGCGACGGGAAAGCGGCGATGCTGTAAAAAAAAAAAAAAAAAAAACGCTTTCCATTATACCGATTTCACCGCTTTTGAGAGATCGCCGGCCATCTCCCGATTTATGGCGGGAAATAGCCGGCGATCACTTTCGAAAATAAGCCTGATAGTATCCTTTCTAGTATAATCACTCTAGCACATAGCAGTGGCTATTGTGAATAACTATCTTTCTATATGTTTCTTCCTAACAGCTGTAACTATGGCACATCAACATATTAAGCTTGTAAAGCTACAGTAGTGGTGAGAGTGGATGACTTCTAGACCTCAACTACAAACTTATTAGCAAGAGGTGAGAGCAAGAGTTAACTTGTAACTAAGGCAAAAGGACACTGAGGCATTGGACACTTCTTCTAGGAACATGGTAAAAGGCCAAAGATTGTACAATATATATTACAGCAGCAGGTGAAAACCAGAAAGCCTTAGGTAAATCACTTAACCTTCCATTGTCTCAGGCACAAGTTTGTAAACTGCACAGAAACACTGATAGAGCAGAGCCCTTTACAGTTCAATGTGCAGTTTAGGACAAATGTAGGAATAATCATTTCAGAATTCATATGGAAAGGAACAACTATCTAATAAGAATTTAGGATGAATATATATCACTGCTTTATGATGAAACAGAATTTATGGTTCAGACTCCTTTAACTGAAGTGACTGCAACTAGAAAGACTGTCTTCAGGTGAGATGGGGATTTCATAGGCTCAAATGACAATTAGAGATAAAAGGACAGCATTGAGAACACATGGCACAAGAGGCTTTTCTATCAGTGGTCTGACATGAAGCCACCCTTTCATGAATCGGGAAATAAATGGACACTGTAGTCAGAAGATTCTCTATGGAGATATGACAGAGAGAGTGCACCTAGATATATTCTGACAGAGTTAATTTGTAGTCCAAGGTAGTTGAGATGGCAAAATATTGCAAGATGGTATCTGCAGGACACTGAACAGGATTGTGGCTATCAGTGAAAATCTATACAGTAAATCCCTTCCATTTAAATGCATATGTGCATTTTATTTATTTTGGATTTTGCTCACACCTTTTTCAATTGCAGCTCAAGTTGAGTTACATTTAGGTACACTGGGTATTTCCCTGTCCCAGGAGGGCTCACAATCTAAGTTTGTACCTGAGACAATGGAGGGTTAAGTGACTGGTGCTCTAATCACAAGGTCACTCTTCCACTCCCTATGCATCTGGTAGAAGAGCTTTCAGTGAGCAATGTTTTTTTTTTTTTTTTTTTAACCTGCTGCTTCCTCCTCTGCTGGTTTTCCTCTGTGGCAAATTTTATATTATATTAAGATGGGGGCACCACCTGCCCTGTGCACAGTGCCTATTTTCCTGATACTGGACTGACTGAATATCTTTACATTATTCCTTTACAAAATCATTAAAAATTATTAGAAATAAAGAAGTTGCTCTGGTAGAAGCAGTGAATCTGATAGAGGTGGCTCACTGGTTGCTGTAAGCAGAACAAGAGCCAGGGGCGGACTGAGAGTGGTCTGGGCCCCCCCCCCCCCCCCGGCCACTGCCCAACGCCCCCCCCTACCGCCTCAGCCGACGCCCCCACCATCCCAGTTCTTTCCTACCCGCTGCGCTGCTGCTACTCCCCTGCCCACAGAAGCAAATTTCAAAAACTGACATATTTCAATCACTATACTATAGGTTAACAAATACACATAAAACAAAAAAAAAATGGAAAATATGATGATACCAATTTATTGGATCAAATATATTTTCCAGTTAGCTTTCAGAGGCCAAAACCTCTTTCTTCAGGTCAGGACAGTATACTGCTATTAAGGCATTCTGTTCTGACATGAGAAAGGATGGTTGGGTCTCCAAACATTAGTCAAAAATGTATTAAAATTAGTCCATTAAAGATATCATCTTATTTCCATTTTCTTTATTAACTCAGCTACCACACTACTTTATACTAAACTAAAAATAAAATTCATTTTTCCTACCTTTGTTGTCTGGATGTTTACTTTTTTCTAATTGTGTTGGTCCCAGCCTCTTGTTTCTTCTTTCCTCGATCTCTTAACTCTCGCCAGCGTCTATCCCTCTCTCTCCCTCCCTTTCCATCCAGCATCTACGCCCTCTCTGTTTCTCCTTTCCGTCCAGCGTCTGCCACCATTTCCATCCAGCATCTGCTCCCTCTCTCTCTTTCCCCTTTCCATCCAGCGTCTGCCCCCTCTCTCCCCCTTTCCATCCAGCATCTGACACTTCTCTCTCCTCACTTCCATCCAGAGTCTCTCTTTTATTTTCCTCCTCCATCCAGCATCTGGCCCCTCTCTCTCTCTCCTCACTTCCATCCACTCAGGCCCCTCTCTTTCCCCAGTTCCATCCAACATCTGCATCCTCTCTCCCCCTTCCATTCAGTTTTGATCCCCTCTCTCCCCTTCATCCAGTGTCTGTCCCTCCTCTCCCTCTTTCCATCTGACATCTGTCCCCTCTCTCCTTCTCATCCAGCATCTGTCCTCCCAGCCCCCTCCATCCAGCATCTGTCCCATCTTCTCCCTTCCATCCGGCATTTGTCCCATCTTCTCCCTTCCATCCGGCATCTGTTCCCCCCCTCCCCACTCCATCCATTGTCTATCCTTCCTCATCACCCAGACACCCTGTACCTGGGGTCCTCCTTATCCCTGCTCAATTTATATGTCCCCACTATCACCCCACTTACTCCCCAGATCCCCACTCTTCCACCCTCCCCCCTTAATCCAGTGTTGCAGTCTTTTTTTCAACCCCACCCAACACCCAAACCCTCGCTCCTCCCCCTACCGGACACCTCCACTACCACTGACACACCAGGACCAGGCTATCCCCACTCCCACCCAATACCCCCCTGCCGCAGCCACCACTGCTGCTGTTTCAGCAGTGCCGTAAAAATAGAAAAAAAACAGATTGCGGGGCTGCACCATTCCCTTCCCACTCTCGCTGACCGGCTCTGCCCCGGAACAGGAAATTGTTAGAAGAAGAAGGTGGGACTGGCAGTGGCGAACAGGTGGAACAGTGTGGCTCTGCAATTTTTATTTCTGTTTTTGCCGCCACTGCTGTAACAGCAGCAGTGGCCGTGGCAGGAGGGTAGTGTGTGGGAATGGGGAGAACGGTCAGTCCATCCCTGACAAGAGCAAACTCTAGTAGATGTTGAACTGATGATGGCTGGACAGGAGACGTCAATCTGGATGTTTGTGCTATGCTTGAGAACAAGAACAATGCCAGTGCTGGTTCTGTGCTAGGCAGCTTGGGAAGCAATGAGATGTGCACTGCAAGACAGCTGTTAAAACCTGTAGTAGGAAAGCAGCAAGAGAAACATATATGTGTGTAGAGGCTGAAGAACCCAGGACAGCACTCTGGTCTAAATGAAACCATTTAGATGGCACAGATAACGTGCAGAAGATGCCTGTGGTGGCTTGCACTTATAAGTTGCAACAAGAGATTTGCCTGTGCTGAGCTGTATGTGCTTATGTACTACTTTTAGAGGGCAGCTTTATAGTTGTGTATATAGGCTTCTGTGTGTTGAAGACAACTGCACTTTAGGTTTTCAAATTCTGAATTCAAATTCTTTTGCTGCTTTGGAAGAAAGAATGTTGATCACCAGTAACAGATGTTTTCTGTAGACAGAAAGACTGATCAGGCACAAGAGAGAGCAAAGTCATCCAACAGCATAAGCAGGAAACTGCTCTCCTATAGCTCAAAACTTCAGTTCAGATTTATGAGCATGTGCAGTGGCTTCCTCAGCTTCTTAGGTAGTCCTCAAAAGTTTGAGAGACTAAAAAGGCCACTCTACATGGGAAGGGCCAAACATGCTCAAAAATTTAAACTAAGAGCAATTCTATAACTGGGCACTAAAATTTACTATGCCTTGTGAGCTTAAGTGTGATGCCAATTACAACCTACATGCACTGTACCAGTGACTTCACAGTGAGAATCCTGAAAGGTAACTTTAAAACCATACAAGAACGTAAGACCTTTGAAGTCAGAATGATTGAATATTTTAACACCCAACAGAAAGGACTTAGCAAGGATCTGGGGTTCCTAGTCCATTATAAACCGTAAAGCTGTATTTCTCTGTTGATCACCCTCCCCTCACCTATCCACACCCATCCTGTTAGAATATCAATGATATGCTTTGATGTCCCCATGCATACCTCCTTCCCACCCCCATCCTCCCACCCTGTCAGACTGTCATAGTAATGCTTGAATGTTTTCACTTATATACACTGTCAGCTAGCACATTTGCTTATTTCCGATCTGACGAAGAAGGGCAACCTTCGAAAGCTAATCAAGAAATGTATTAAGTTATGTCCAATAAAAAAGGTATCATCTTATTTTCTTTTCCATGTTTTATTTTGTTTGATTTCTATTGATAACCTACATGCACAAATTCACTAAATTCCATAAAAACGCATGAAACTGCTATAGTGTGTAACTGCATGAGAGTGTATAAATGGGAGATTCATACTTGCAGAATACTGCAAGTTACACGCATTGCATGGAACAAGTAGGCACTCACTTACACCTGTCAATAACCTGGCATAAGTGAAAACCTTACCTTTGGGACACTGATGCGTTTACAGTAGCATTCTATAATTACTTAGTTGCAACTCTATAACTTGAGGTGCCAAGTTATAGAATTGTGTCCTATGGGCTGAATTCTGGAACAGCTGCTCCATCCTGGTGCCATGCAATGGCATCACCAACTTGTGTGCCTAACTCAGCCCTGATTGCAACAAAAAAACAGTACACAGAAAACAGAAAAAACAAAGGCAGATAAAGACCATGAGGGGCATAATCGAAAGGGACGCCCAAGTTTCGCTGAGGACATCCTCGCAAAATGTCCCGATGGAGGGGCGGGGAAACCCGTATTATCAAAAAAAGATGGATGTCCATCTTTCATTTTGATAATACGGTCGTGGATGCCCAAATCTTGAAATTTAGGTCATCCTTAGAGATGGTCGTCCCTAGGTCGTTTCTGACTTTCGGCGATAATAGAAACTAAGGATGCCCATCTCAGAAACGACCAAATGCAAGCCCTTTGGTCATAGGAGGAGCCAGCATTCGTAGTGCACTGGTCCCCCTCACATGCCAGGACACCTACTGGCACCCTATGGGGCACTGCAGTGGACTTCAGAAATTGCTCCCAAGTACATAGCTCCCTTATCTTGTGTGCTGAGCCCCCCAAACCCTACTACTGTAGACCACTACCATAGCCCTTATGGGTGAAGGGGGGCACCTAGATGTGGGTACAGTGGGTTTCTGGTGGGTTTTGGAGGGCTCACATTTACCACCACAAGTATAACAGGTGGGAGGGGGGGGGGGGCTGGGTCCGCCTGCCTGAAGTGCACTGTACCCACTAAAACTGCTCCAGGGACCTGCATACTGCTGTGATGGACCTGAGTATGACATTTGAGGCTGGCATAGAGGTTGGCACAAAATATTTTTAAAGATATTTTTTGAGGGTGGGAGGGGGTTAGTGACCACTGGGGGAGTAAGGGGAGGTCATCCCCGATTCTCTCCGGTGGTCATCTGGTCAGTTCGGGCAACGTTTTGTGCCTTGGTCGTAAGAAAAACAGGATTAGGTAAAGTCGTCCAAGTGCTCGTCAGGGACGCCCTTTTTTGTTCAATTTTGGGTCGAGGACGTCCATGTGTTAGGCACGCCCAAGTCCCGCCTCCGACACGTCTCCGCAATGGAAAGCAGTTGGGGACACCCAAAATTGGCTTTCGATTATACCGATTTGGGTGACTCTGTGAGAAGGACGCCCATCTTCCGATTTGTGTCGAAAGATGGGCTTCCTTCTCTTTCAAAAATGTGTCTGCATATGGCCTATCCATGCCATCTACTGCTCCTTCCTCTTCCTTTGAGATCTTAAGTACTTGTCCCAAGCTTGTTTGAATTTCCTGAGAACGGCAGCATTTTTTTTTTTTTTAGCTTTTGGAGCTTTGGTTTCAATAAGCAAATAAAAATGTCTCGAATTTTCAGGGGAAGCCGAAGCACCAGCAAAACAAAGTGCTGCATCAGAGAATATCTACGCATTAAGATAAACATTTTGTTTGTTGCTCAACAGAATATATAATTTGTTAATGGACGCGATTTGAAATATATGGGGGGATTTTTCTCTCATGTGCAATGATGAAGTAGTAGCCATGAATTTGTGAGTGGCTTAAGTCCAAACAAACAGTTTTTCTCCTCTTGTATATTATATGAGGTCACATCCTATACAGTTTTCATGGAAGAATTGATACCGTCTAAATACATTTATATATGTCCTGGTCTTTTGTTGTTGGAGATATTTTTGACTGGCCATCGGGAATTTAAACTTGTATAGCCCTGGTGAAATCAGTCCTACTTACAGACAGTTTATAAGGAATAGCAAGAAAATATATGGCCTGGCAAGTTGGGGTAATTTCTATAATGAAAAATCAAATTATCTCTGTCAATGATATAGTTTGATACTGCTGGCACACCACTGTCTTCCTGTGCCTCACTTTATCAAAATTTAAGTGGGTAAAACCAATCATTGTGCTCTTGCTCCTCTGAAAGCTTTAATGTAGCCTGGATGCCAGCTCAATTAACTTCAAATGCCTACATTAATGTGCCTGAAGTATTAAACAGTAAGGTTTAATAGCATTTGTCTGCATATAAAATGACTTGTACAAACCAGGACTATGAAACCTATTTGGTACTCTTAGATACAGATTGCTTGAAAATTGTCACTTGCATCTTTAGATGGAAAGGCAATTCAGCTGAGCAAAAATTTACTTTACTACTCATCACGGCAGAAATCAATACATAGGACAGCTTAGGAAAAAAGATTTACTTTCTACTTCTGTCATTAGTGTCTAGTTAATGATTCTAACCCTCAGCTCTCCTGAATTTCACAGACAATGAGAACTTGTAATTTTTGTCTCTCTCTCATTTGGATGCATGCCAGAAAAAAGGCATACTGCTGTATTTCTATTCTAAGATATATCAGTCTGGATACACTGAACAGGAAAACAACAGACTGAAATAGACTGCAATGAATGTTTTTTGGACCACCCTCAACTCTGAATAAACCAACAGAATTGCTAATAAAATTAACTTCATTATGCCGCAAGGTACTCTACTTTTTAAATCTGATAGTGAAACACTGTGAATATGTTCAGATCTGCTCTGCAACAGTAAAAAGAATACATTACTTCTGGTTTAAGTTAAAAAACGAATACATTTTGCGCTATAAAGATCTGATGTTTTATGTTTTGTCTTGTCTTTTTCTGTTGTCATTTAAGCTGCATCACATGGTGAACAAATTATTATCTATAAGGTGGTACTATTCTTCCCCACTTAGAGGCCTATGTACTACTAAACATAATAAAACTGAGTAAATTTTAACAAGTGCAACTCCAGAGAATAATATGGAGCTAATACTATGCACAGTGAGTGATGAAAAGGCTGTGATAAGCAGACTACCACCCATAAGGGCAAGTCTGGGCAACCTGCAGCCCACCACTGAATTTTATGTGGCCCGTGAGATCACGGGAACTAAGCACAGAAAGCATCATTAACCAGAGTTTTCTCAATTTTAAATACTGTATTTTGCAAATAGTTTTAGAGTAGCCACACTAACATTTTGTTTCCTTTTAGTTACAGTTTTGCTTAGTTATCATAGGTGGTCTTTGGAGCTCTGTGCATTTCCGGTTCCAACATTACATAATGTTTGGGCCCACCATGATAAGTACCGACATCCATGTGGCCCTCTGTGTATAAAGTTTACCCACCCCCTGCCTTAGGGGGCATACATATATCATTTAGGTTCCAGTGTACTCAGTAGCCTAAAGGTACAGGGCCAATAAGACTAGAGGGAAGCTCTCTGCCCCACCCCCTACCTGGCATCATCATCTTCCTTCCAAATCCCCTTCAGGAAGAGCACCCCCACCTCTTGGGACGGGAGGTCAGTACCGTCCCTCAAAAAGGTACAGCCTCCAGTGTTGATCTGACACTACCTACAAAAACCATGAACACTGAACCAGAGAGTGTGCACAGTTCAAAAGCTTACAACAATAAGGAACACCAAAAGGATATCAAACTGGTATAAAGAAAGATAAACTCCCCTGCCAGCTCAATGTATAGTCTTGTAGGGTGAGGTTTGTTTGGGCCACCATGCCAACAATTAAACACTATCCTATGCCCATAGGTAGACACATACAACTTCAAAGATGATTAAGGTTTCTATTCTCAGGTGCGTATAAATTGTAATTTAAAAAATATTTAATTATGGGTTCCTTGAGGGTGCAAAAATAGTAAGTGATTATTGGTGTTTAGAATCAAATATGCACATCTGTAGCACTTGGGAGTCATTATCAAAGAAAGGGTAGAAAAACTGGATGAGGAAACAAGATAAGCCAGAGAGTAATAAAAAGTACTAGGCGAGCTGGTATTTTTCTGGCGTTTATCCAATAAACATCTAATTTAATTTTTCTTGAATGGAGAATATTTTATGAGTGTTTATCAGTACAAGTTGGAAGGACTGAAAACTAAATCACATCTAATCCATATTTTCAAGATTATGTATTCTTTTCTTTGGAAAAGTTATCCACACAGTAAGAAGGTGAAAATTTCAAGGATACTTAAGAGGCATATTTTCAAAGCACTTAGCCTTCCAAAGTTCCATAGGTTTCTAAGGAACTTTGGAAGGCTAAGTGCTTTGAAAATATGCCTCTTAATTAGTACCCGCATATTTCAAAAGGAAAGTATATACACACTCTGAAGTTTGGTACAGATTACGTATTAAAAAAACCCCCCAAAAAACAAAAAAAAAATGAAGACTACAGTAAACTGGACAGCTAAAAATTGCTTCCAATATAGATAATGACCAAATGGCTCGTCCTATCTACTCACTCTCCCTCATCCATTCTGCTCAAAGAATCTCTTTCATCTGTCATATGCACAGTATTACCAACCTGCAGAGTACAGCCTCTTATCCTAATCAATTTGGTTGTCTTTCCTCTAGGTTGATGAGCACAGAAACACCAAATTCCCCTCCCCTACTCAAACCTGTTCTTATCACTACCCTTCAAGGGAATAACTTTATAACTGCTCACATGAGGAAAAATTATGCACATACATTAGAATTTTCAGGCACATGCAGGTAAGGGTAAACTCTTCAGGAAGGCATGCCTAAAACAGGAGGAAAATTTATGCATACATATGTAAGTTTAAATGCATATTGAGCAGGCAGTTTTATTATCCAGAATGCACAACAAAACAGGAAGACACCTCTACGTAAAGTCCAAGGAAAATGAAGAAGTAGAGAGTGTGACACAAGCTTCAACAAAGGACATGTCTATCACAAAGTTCTTTATTGCACCAAAGAGAGACCCAACATGGGGCTGTGTTTTAGCGGTGAAAACCACCTATCTCAGGAGTCAAGAATACAAAGTATGCAATAAATTAAACATATAGTCAAGATCATATATTAGTAAATTAAAAATTAAAAACACATAAGATAATAACTAATTAATGGATTGCATACATATTGAATTGGAAATTTAACTAAAATGTACCATATAAGACAGAATAAAAGATATCAACATGTATAAAAAACTACGGTGATTAAGAACTGGGCTTAAACACAATAGTTCTTTATACATGTTGATGTCTTTTTTCAGTCTTGGTACATTTCAGTCTATTTCCAATATTCTTTAATTAAACACTATCCTATTTTTATTTCCTGAGCTGGCAGGGGAGTTTATCTTTATTTATACCAGTTTGATCTCTTTTTGGTGTTCCTTATTGTTGTAAGCTTTTGAACTTTGCATACATCTCTGGTTCAGTGTTCATGGCAGTGTCAGATCAACACTGTAGGCTGTACCTTTTGGAGTGAAGGTACTGACCTCCCCATCCCAGGAGGTGGGGTGCTCTTCCTGAAGGGGATATGGAAGGGAAATGATTATGCCAGATTGAAGGGGGAGGGGTGGAGTACATCACTCTAGCCTTATTGGCCCTTTACCTTTAGGATACTGAGTACATTTTAATTTCCAATATTGTTTAATTAAACACTATCCAATGTTTATTTCCAATATTGTTTAAGCCATATCACCATAGTTCTTTATACATGTTGACGGCTTCCTTCAGTCTCATATGGTACATTTTAGTTTATTTCCAATTCAATATATATGCAGTTCATTTATTAGTTATAACCTTCTGTGTATTTAATTTTTAATATATGATCTTGCCTATATGTTTACTTTATTACAGACACTGTATTCTTGACACCAGAGGTGGTGCAACAAAGAACTTTGTAATAGACAGTTTTGTTATCCAGTCATTTCCACAGGTAAAGTACTAATTTATCCATGGAAATGGCATTGAAAATTCCCTTCCCTAATTGTCCCAAGCTTGCTAAAATTGCATCCTGGATTTGGTTTTAGCTTACACCTTTCTCAGTATTTTGAGGCAAACTGCAGTCAGGTATAGTAGGTGTTCCCTGTCCCTGAAGGGCTTGTAATCTGGGTTTTGTGCATGATGCAATGACTTGCCCTTGATTAGCGAGATTCAAACCTGCCAAATTGATTTGGCTTTCAAGATACCAACAAGAAATATTCATGAAGCGCATCTGTATGTACACAAACAAACAATAACTTAATTCAAATGCTCTATCAAAAAAAAAAAAAAAAAAGGAGTCTCAAGGACTAGATCTGAAGATAATTTCTTTACCGAGAACTTAAGTGAATGTCATTTACTTCCTTTCTATATCCAGCCAGAAAACACACCTCTGAGGTCACTTTTATATCAAACTCCAGCTCAAATGAAGAACAGAGATATAATCAATGATACTGTTAAGGCGGGAATGTCATGGGAGGCGATATTATTGGGTGACTTCTTTAAACTGTTTATTGAACTATTATTCGAACATTTTATCAGTACAGTAATGGCAATACACACATTGAAACTCAGCATTTCAATTCACTTAGTACAGTTTATACCTTTTTCCATTGTCACTTTCTCTTTTGTCCCAGCACTCACTAACCCATTTCCTTCTTCTACTACCCCTACCCTTCCCCCCAGGTCTCACACATAACCATAATCAACTCAACAGCTAAGAGTTTAGCAGCCCACTATGTAATATAAAGGTTAAGGTTAACATAAGAAAATGAATCCCACGTCTTCAAAAATTTATATATTTATTTAGGATACCTGATAGACTGCACAATTACAATGGTATACCAGCAGTGTACATATTAGTGTATCAATAGCTGGTAAAATACTAGTAAAACAAAAGCTATTAAAATCATAGTATTAACCAAACATTTTTTTTTTTTTGGGGGGGGGGGGGGTAGAGAGAAAATTTTGTGCCCACCCACTTTGGGTTCAGGCCCACCCAAAATTGGCAGTCTGGCTACGCCACTGCCCTACACTCTACCTTTTTCAATAATCTTCACCGATGGGACCGGTAACAGGTGTCCCTATGTAGATCACAAATGACTTCCTAGAATATAATGTTGCAGATTGTCTTACAGACTCAAGAGACAAGAGTATTTGAAATACCTTTAAAGTAATTAAACATCTTTTTCTGATGAAGAATCAATGTGATTTTTCAAGAACAAGCTTTGCTTTTTCCCACCCCTTAACCCCTCTCAATAGCCTACTAACTATGTTCTGAATACTTGCAATCTTTTTACATACTACTTTTGTAACTCCACAAGTAACACATTATGTACTTTCTACCACAGACCTGCAATGCCCTACCTTCTAAACAGGCGCTGGGTTGCTGATTCAACCTCAACTTAAAATAAACATTTTTTCAATCGCATGCACTATCCATTAATGAACAATACCTCTTCTTCCTAATATCAACCCCTGTGATCTTATAGACTCTTCCCATAGAATCTCAACTTCACTTCTGCAATTTTCCAAAATACCACTTTCGTAATACTCAACATCAACGCTCACCCCCCAACCAAACTTTTATTCTACCCAAATATTGGTTCAACTGTAAAGTTGAATATCATCATTGTATATATAAAATATATTATACTCTTGACTTATTTACCCAACAATGGGGATAAAGGGGTTCCTATAAGGAACTCTCCAGTTAAAAGCATGAAGTTCTGATCATCCACCTTTCAACCTTACTCTGAATTATTTTCCCTCAATCCAGGCTACCTAACCCTAACTCTGCACATCTTTCTCTCAACAATTCTAGCTCTATCAAATCAAACACCACAGTTAAATCAAATGAGACTAATATGATCAAAACCTCTTTATCTAGTCAGAAATATATTTTATTCATTATGGCAACTAACAGCAGGGTCATTCCATGTCAATTCAACCAATGGTCCCCAGCTATTTCATATATTGTGTGATAAACACAGGACTGCCCTACCCCGAGGAGGCCGCTAGATGGCGCTCTCCTACCAGCACTAGGAAAAGGGACATCAGGGTAATGCCCTGAAGAGGCCAGCAGGGGGAGCTCCCGCTAAGGCCTGTGAAGAGAAGAACACCCAGAAGGCTCTGGACTCTTCCAGAACTAGGAGGAGGGGCCCAGAAAGGGTGTGGTGGGCTAAGTAGTAGCCCTATATAAGCAGTACCTCCTGAGTAGCTAGGGAGAGAAGAAGGTGGGGACCTGCAACGCCCAGATCCAGGCTGCAATTCCTTGGGTAGGAGAAGGTCCCAAAAGAAAGAACGGAAGCCTGAAGACAGCAGGGGAAAGTGAAGAGGTACTTACCTGACTGTGGACAGGATTTATGAACGGATGTATTGTGTGAAGTTAAAGTAACTAACAGTTGTGGGGTGGAGGATAGGACTATGAAGTTGTGGTGAATGAAGAAAGTCCTATCCAGGGGTGGAGGCTGACACTGAGACCCAGGTTCCCCACAGTAGATGGGCTCAGTGAGAGAACTTGTGCTAGATGACTAACGGCTGGAAAGAAGTGGGTTCCACAAGACTGCAGTATAGTTCAATAAATTGAATTTGCATTTTGATGACTGTCTCATTTGCATATATGTGAAGGCTGGAGAATCCTAGTTGAAGTTCCAGGAGAGTGCGAAGGGTTACGGCCCGTGGATCAGAGGAGTGACCGGGGCACACTGGACGGGACAGGGGAAGATTCCCAGCCGAAGGAAGGCATGTCTGAGCAGTCACCCTGAGTATGGCAGGAGCCCCAGATATAGAGGTGGGTGCTTGCAAGTGACTGGGAGAAAACCAGCCAAAGTCCTGCTCAGAAGCCCGGGGCCAGTGAGGCCGGGTAGAGAGCAGGAAGGGCACGTGTCTTTACAGACTGTCCTGAAGCCAAGGGCCAGGGAGCCTCAAGAGGGCTTAGTTCAAGAATACCCTGAGGAGGGGAAGATAAAGGAAACCATTTTGTTTGGAACTGTTTGCTTCTGTGCTTTGCTTGCTGGAGTTACCCAGGATGTACCCCTGGGGGTTTAGAACTGCTTTGGCTGGAACTGTCAGTGGCTGAGCAGTGTGCCTGGCCAATCACAATACACAGCTTGGCTTGGGAGCCAAGGGAACTCCGAGGAGACTGGAGCTTCACAATTGATGATAACCTACTAAAATGGAGACCAATATACAAGAGGGAAAACTTATCTTCAACAGTTTTTGAGATATCGGCTTTTTATCCAACGCGAAGTCGGCATAGTTCACAGCTAACAAAGTTGGGGTACCTTTTAGGTCTTAATAACTCTGCCATTAAATGTCCTATGGATGTGAAATTTGCACCAATTATTCAGAAGTTTGTGTAGCTTCAGAATCTGCAGCTCATTTTAAGCTGGGGCACATGGTGTCTGAGATATTAATTTTAATAAATGGGACTTTATTCAATCTCGTGTAACAAAATTCCACTTTCAGCCAAAAAGGAAAAGCTTTCATAGTTTATCTATTAGTAGCAGTGGTTAAACTGAGTAATATGTGTTAAGTTTGAGCAGCTGGAACCTATAGTTTTCCTGATATGCCTCACTGAAAATTGTCACACTCTGCGAGTTCACTTCAGAGGAAATTTTCATCATGTGGGACAGGTAGTATAAAAACGAACTTTACATCAATTGAAAGTGCAAGAAAAATCTTCTCATTTGATGTGAGTTTCATTTTGTTTCTCTCAGGTTTATATGTTAATCTTAATGAGCCAAAAGTCATCGCCCTAGAACTATATGTGCATGAGTAACTGTAAAGATTCTAGTATTGATTGCTTAAATGAAGTGAACTTTTTTTTAATACAATGGTAAATGCAATTTTATGATATTTAGTCATAATTTAGCTCTTTTAAAATATAAATCAGACAACCTTTCTGCTGTAAAGTTTTCTCCCAGGCCACTATTTGCACAAAAAGTCCAAAATTATTTTGTCTAAGTTGCACAGATCTGTAGGCCTGTCTATAGACTTTCAACAACTTCTAAATAATTACCAGGTTAACTATTTAAAGTTTCTAAAGGTAAACCAATGTTATAAACAAAGAAACTATTACTGGTATCTTTGGATTTGGTTTGGCAAATAGGTAAAACCAACAAAGTTTCTAGCCAATGAGAGCTTGGCAAATATGAAATTTTGACCAATGAGAAGCTTGGCACATATTTATCTAACCAATGAGAATAACTGGACACAGGTCATATGATTACATTTCAGTCAGACTCCATACTGACTCTGTTCAACAGTGATTTGCTATACACTATTTTAGAAATCAGTGCACTAAAGTTGCTGCTTGACTGATCTCTGAATGATTTCTTGACAAACTTTAATGTGATTTTTATACTCTTTGGATTTGTAGTGTGACAATATGCCTGAGAAATTAGGGTCTTGCTCTGTTGGAAATCACTGCAAGGACAGTTGTCACCAGAAAACTTACAGCAGGAAGGCTGGTCTGTTAAATCTGTCATCTTTAACTGAGAATGAGAAGGATCCACTATTTGCAAGAATCATGCTACAGTATACTATCACAAAAATGTTTATTTGGACAAATATGAATTCAGGCAGAAATCATGTGCTGACCCATTTTCAGTTTATGCTACTGCAGTAAAGGGTGCTGTGAGAGCATCACCCATGGATCGTGCTAGGAACATTTCTTAAAGCAGAAGATGTCAATTTTGTACCAAGTGTTTAACATCAGCTTCTGCAGCAAGTTCTTTGGGTGCCAGTGGTACAGTATCAGAATACGAAGAAACAACTTTGAGTAAATTTGAAGAGACTGATATTAATACAAGTAACTGCTCTTGGGTGCAGTCCGATGAAACCTGGAAAAGTAAGCAGAAGAAATCGTATGGGATATGGCAAAAGAAAATGAAAGCCAACAAAAGAAACTTTGAAGACAAAATTTGCTCATGCACTAGAAGTTCAAACAGAGGATCTACAACCAGAATCAGTATAAAACTGAAAGAAGCCAAGAGAGAGATACGTCTGGCGAAAGCGCAAGCGGAAGAACAAATGGCTAGAAATGTAAGGAGGGGTGACAAAAATTTCTTCAGGTATATAAGTGAAAGGAGAATGACTAAAAAGGGAATTGTGAGACTAAAAGATACTGCGAACCGCTATGTGGATAATGATGAAGAAAAAGCAAATTTGCTAGATACTTTTGTTCTGTTTTCAAAGAAGAAAATCCTGGAGAAGGACCGCTATGGACTGCAAAAAGTATAAATGAGATTGAAGTGGATAGAGCACCGTTCACGGAAGAGAGTGTGTATGAAAAGCTTGAAACGCTAAAGGTGGATAAAGCCATGGGACCGGATGGGATCCACCCCAGGATATTGAGGGAGCTCAGAGAGGTTCTGGCGGGTCCTCTTAAAGATTTGTTTAACATATCCTTGCAGACGGGAGAGGTTCTGAAGGATTGGAGAACGGCGGAGGTGGTCCCTCTTCACAAGAGTGGTGATAGGGAAGAAGCTGGAAACTACAGGCCGGTAAGCCTCACTTCGATTATTGGAAAAATAATGGAAGCGATGCTGAAGGAAAGGATAGTGAATTTCCTGGAAGCCAATAAGTTGCAAGATCCGAGACAACATGGTTTTACTAAAGGGAAATTGTGCCAAATGAATCTCATTGAGTTCTTTGATTGGGTGACAGGAGAATTAAATCAGGGACGAGCTATGGACGTAATCTACTTAGATTTCAGCAAAGCTTTTGACACGGTTCCCCACAGGAGGCTCTTAAATAAACTGGAAGGGCTGAAGATAGGACCCGAAATGGTGAACTGGATTAGGAACTGGTTGACTGACAGAAGCCAGAGGGTGGTGGTGAATGGAATTTGCTCGGAGGAGGGAAAGGTGAGTAGTAGTGTGCCTCAGGGATCGGTGCTGGGACCGATTCTGTTCAATATATTTGTGAGTGACATTGCCGAAGGGTTAGAAGGTAAAGTTTGCCTATTTGCGGATGATACTAAGATCTGCAACAGAGTGGACAACCGGGAGGGAGTGGAAAACATGAAAAAGGATCTGAGGAAGCTAGAAGAATGGTCTAAGGTTTGGCAATTAAAATTCAATGTGAAGAAATGCAAAGTGATGCACTTAGGGAATAGAAACCCTCGGGAGATGTATGTGTTAGGCGGGGAGAATCTGATAGGTACGGACGGGGAGAGGGATCTTGGGGTAATAGTATCTGAGGATCTGAAGGCGACGAAACAGTGTGACAAGGCGGTGGCCATAGCTAGAAGGTTGTTAGGCTGTATAGAGAGAGGTGTGACCAGCAGAAGAAAGGAGGTGTTGATGCCCCTGTATAAGTCGTTGGTGAGGCCCTACCTAGAGTATTGTGTTCAGTTTGGAGGCCGTACCTTGCGAAGGATGTAAAAAGAATTGAAGCGGTGCAAAGAAAAGCTACGAGAATGGTAAGGGATTTGCGTTACAAGACATATGAGGAGAGACTTGATGACCTGAACATGTATACTCTGGAAGAAAGGAGAAACAGGGGTGATATGATACAGACGTTCAAATATTTGAAAAGTATTAATCCGCAAACGAACCTTTTCCGGAGGTGCGAAGGCGGTAGAACGAGAGGACATCAAATGAGATTGAAGGGGGGCAGACTCAAGAAAAATGTCAGGAAGTATTTTTTCACGGAGAGAGTAGTGGATGCTTGGAATGCCCTCCCGCGGGAGGTGGTGGAAATGAAAACAGTAACAGAATTCAAACACGCGTGGGATAAACATAAAGGAATCCTATTCAGAAGGAATGGATCCTAAGGAGCTTAGCCGAGATTGGGTGGCAGAGCCAGCCGGTGGTGGGAGGCGAGGATAGTGCTGGGCAGACTTATACGGTCTGTGCCAGAGCCAGTGGTGGGAGGCGGGGATAGTGCTGGACAGACTTATACGGTCTGTGCCCTGAAGAGGACAGGTACAAATCAAAGTAGGGTATACACAAAAAGTAGCACATATGAGTTTGTCTTGTTGGGCAGACTGGATGGACCATGCAGGTCTTTTTCTGCCGTCATTTACTATGTTACTATGTTCTGATCTGGATGAAATAATTAAAAATATGAACTATAGAGTTGCTAAGTCCTCTAAAAACAGGAATATTCAGCTACTGACAATGGTACCTTCAAGCTGCACAACAGAGCAAACTGCTGAAGAATTTGGAGTTTTGAAACAAATAGGAAAGTTTGAAAGTTCTAGAAAACTACTGGTTTCACAGCTCAGCCTGAATGTAGTAAAGGTAAAGAACTGTCATCTGAAGTGTCTAAGCGGCCAAATTTTATGAGGATGATATTTCCCAAATCTGTACTGGAAAGAAATACTGTCTCTGTGAAGATGAATGGTGAGCACATCCACAAGCAGAAAAGACTGCTCCTAGCAAATCTTCATGAACTATAGAAAATACTGAAACAGAAGAATGGAATGTACAAGATTGAAATTCTGTGAATTGCAACCACTCTGGTGCATTACTGTTGGTGCTAAAGAAGCTCATTCAGGCTGTGTTTGCCAGATTCACCAACATGTCAAGCTACTGTTAGCCATCGGTGAAGCAAAGTTAAACTACAAATTGCTGATGTCATTAGTTGCATGCGATATAGAATCAAAGACTGTATGATTCATCGGTGCCATAACTGTCCAGGCACATCAGCTCTCCACAGTTAATCTATTTGAAGTTGCACAGTGCTTTGACTTGGAAGGTGGTGATGAAATCTCGTTCAAGCAGTGGGGCAACACAGATCATACAATAATATTCACAAGGAGTCTGTTGAAAACTTCAACATACTCTGCAATCAGATCAATTATCTCACTGTGCATCACTACACGGCTACAGCTCAAGCTGCCTTTCTCAAGAGCAGTAAAGAAACTTTGAAATCACATACAGCATTAATTGTGCTAGACTTCTCTGAAAACTAGTCATTTATTGTCTAAGATTCCATTCAGGGGTTTTACTGGGAAAACAGGCAAGCAATACTTCATCCTGTTGTTCTTTACCACATGTCGAATGAGGTCCTGGAATGCATTTCTGTGTGTGTCATCAGTGATTGCATGCAGCACAATACAGTGTGTGTGTGTATGCATTTCAGAAGGCACCCGTTCAACATTTGAAAAAGGTGCTGCCTAATATTATATAGATTAAATACTTCAGTGATGGTGCTGCAGCTCAGTACAAGAATTACAAGAACTTTACCAATCTATGAATGCATCAAGAAGATTTTAACTTGATAGCAGGATGGCATTTTTTTTGCCACAAGCCACAGAAAGAGTGTATGTGTTGGCACTGGGGGCACTGTGAAGCATCTTGCCACAAGAAACAGTTTATAATATGCCACCAGTCAACATATTTTGACTCCTGATGATCTGCTCAACTGGGCAAACAAGTTTAATGAATATAAAATTCCTTTTCATTTCTGCTGCCGATGTTGAGTCTGCTCGCAAAATGTTGGAAAATTGATTTGCAATTGCAAAAACAATACCTGGCACAAGAACCACCACAGCTTCATCTTACTCAAGAGTAAACTCAAAATTGGCTGAATATCTGCAGATGATGCAGCAACAACAGTAACGGTGAAAGAAAAAAGGGAAAATTAGGTTCTTACCTTGGTAATTTTCTTTCCTTTAGTCATAGCAGATGAAGCCATTACGTATGGGTTATGTCCATCAACCAGCAGGGGAGATAGAGAGCACTCAAACTTTCACAGTGCCCTCTTGGACAGCTAGCTCCACTGCCTCTTCAGTATTTGAAGCTTCCAAAGCAGTATGGCAAACCGCAATGGGAATCACAAGAGCTTTCTTCACAGCGAACGATGGCCCATCACAAGGGCATGAACTCATAAAGGAGGGAATGCACATCCTCCTGGAGGGAATAAACTCATCCTCCTTATTGTATAAGTGGAGGGGAACACACGCGCCTCCTGGAGGGAATCACACATCCTCCCAACACACTGGAGGGAATGAACTCATCCTCCTATTTATAGAACTGAAGGGGAACACACGCGCCTCCTGGAGAGAATCAACACATCCTCCAAAAAAAAACATGCTGGAGGGAATGAACACATCCTCCTAAATTTAAACTGAACATGAATCCTGAAGATTGTTTTCCAACTTTCTCCCAAGGAAGGAACTTCAGGAAATTAGAACAGAACCTGAAAAAACAGATTCACAGCATACAGACAATCATACAGGGAGGGCTCATGGCTTCATCTGCTATGACTAAAGGAAAGAAAATTACCAAGGTAAGAACCTAATTTTCCCTTCCTTGTCATCAAGCAGATGAAGCCATTACGTATGGGATGTAACAAAGCAATCCCTAGATAGGGTGGGAACAAGCCACACCACGCGCTAGCACTTGTGCACCAAAACGCGCATCCCTCCTGGCAGCCACATCCAGCCTGTAATGTCGGGCAAAGGAGAGCTTAGAAGCCCATGATGCTGCACTGCATATCTCTTGAAGAGAGAGTGCTCCAGTTTCAGCCCAAGAGGAAGAAATCGCTCTAGTAGAATGTGCCTTAATGGCTACAGGCGGAACCCTGCCGGCCAGCAGATAAGCTGAAAAGATAGTTTCTTTGAGCCAGCGGGCAATAGTGGCTTTAGACGCTGAAGACCCTCTGCGAGAACCGGATAGCAAAACAAACAGATGATCAGAAGTCCTGAAAGACTTAGTAACTCGCAGATACTGCAGCAGAGTCCTGCGCACATCCAAAAGGTGCAGCTGCCCAAAAGATTCTGGAAACTCTTCCTCTGAAAAAGAGGGCAAGAAAATAGGCTGGTTTAGGTGAAAGGCTGAAACCGCCTTAGACATAAAGGAAGGCACGGTCCGAACCGTGACTCCGGACTCTGAAAATTGCAGAAATGGGTCTCTACAGGACAGCGCCTGGAGCTCTGACACCCGTCTCGCCGAGGTAATGGCCACCAGAAAAACGGCCTTCAGTGTCAAATCTTTCTCCGATGCTCGCCGAAGCGGCTCAAAAGGAGATGCCTGCAGGGTTTTCAAAACTAGCCCCAGGTTCCAAGCTGGACAGGGTGCTCGCACTGGAGGTCGGAGCCGAAGCACCCCTCTAAGAAACCGTGCCACATCTGGGTGAGCAGCCAAGACACGCCTTCCACCTTACCACGAAGGGAGGCCAACGCTGCCACCTGCACCCGCAGGGAATTATAGGCCAAGCCTTTTTGTACACCTTCCTGCAAAAAGTCCAGAATCAGCGAGACAGGAGCCCGCATTGGAGCAATGGCTCTGGAAGCACACCAAGACTCAAACAGGCACCAAATCCTGGCATAAGCCACGGAAGTGGACCGCTTGCGGGCTTGCAGGAGAGTGGAAATAACTTTATTGGATAACCTTTATCCCTCAATTGCGCCTTTACAATAGCCATGCCGTAAGACCAAAGCGGCCGGCGTCCTCCATGGCTACCGGTCCCTGAGTCAACAGGTTCGGTACCAGAGGTAACGGCAGAGGAGCCTCCAGGAGCATCTGTCGGAGGTCTGCAAACCAAGGTCTCCTTGGCCAATCCGGGGCGATGAGGACCACTTCTCCTGGGTGCAGCCGAATCCGCAAGAGCAGGCGCCCTATCAAGGGCCATGGGGGAAACACATAAAGTAGACCCGGAGGCCAGGGTTGAGCCAAGGGATCCAACCCCGCCGAGCGAGGATCTCTCCGTCTGCTGAAGAAGCACGGGACTTTGGTATTGGCACTCGTCGCCATCAGATCCATCACGGGCTTGCCCCATTTGGCACAGATCTGCAGGAAAACTTCATCTGCCAGATTCCATTCTGCTGGATCGATCTGATGCCTGCTCAGATAATCGGCATGCACATTGCTCTGACCTGCAATATGAGCTGCCGACAGACACTGAAGATGCAGCTCGGCCCAGTGGCAAATCAGTTCGGCCTGCGCGGCTAGTGCTCTGCACCTTGTTCCGCCTTGTCGATTTATATAGGCCACCGTTGTTGTGTTATCCGACATCACTCTGACAGCCAATCCTTCCAGGGTCACTTGAAAGGCCAGAAGCGCCTGAAACACCGCTTTCAACTCTAGGCGGTTGATGGAGCACTCCGACTCCTCGGGTGTCCATAGACCCTGGGCATGCTTCCCCTTGCAGTGTGCGCCCCAGCCCTTCAGGCTGGCATCTGTTACCACCAGGCACCAAACGGGGAGCGTCAGCGGCATTCCTCGCCGCAACATGCTGTCCGAGAGCCACCACTCCATGCTGAGTCGGGCCGCAGGGAGCCAAGTAAGTCTGCATTGGTAATCCTGAGAAATAGGAGACCATCTCCGGAGAAGGGAATACTGTAGAGGTCTCAGGTGCGCTCTCGCCCAGGGTACCACTTCCATCGTGGCTGTCATCGATCCCAGCAGCTGGACAATGTCCCAAGCTCGCGGGTGGGGCATCCTCAGGAGCAGACGGACCTGATTCTGAAGCTTGCACCGCCTTAGCTCGGGTAGGAACACATAGCCCGAGACTGTGTCGAACCTGGCCCCCAAAAACTCTAGAGATTGTGAAGGGGACAGGTGACTTTTGGCCATATTGACGACCCAGCCTAGAGATTGCAGTACTGAGACCACTCTGGCTGTAGCTTGTAAGCTCTCTGTTGCAGAGTCTGCTCTGATGAGCCAGTTGTCTAGGTACGGGTGAACCCTGATACCTTCTCGCCTGAGAAAAGCAGCTACTACCACCATTACCTTCGAAAAGGTTCGGGGAGCTGTGGCGAGGCCAAAAGGCAAGGCCCTGAACTGGAAATGTTTTCCCAACACCGCAAACCTCAGAAACTTCTGGTGCGGGGGCCAAATCGGTATGTGCAAGTAAGCTTCTTTCAGGTCTAGAGACGTGAGAAACTCTCCTGGCTGTACCGCCGCAATGACGGAGCGCAGGGATTCCATGTGGAAATGCCGCACTCTCAGGGACTTGTTCACTTCTTTTAAGTCCAGAATAGGGCGAAAGGACCCACCTTTTCACGGCACCACAAAGTAGATGGAGTATCGGCTGCAGCCTTGCTCGGCGGGAGGCACCGGGGTCACTGCCCCTAACTGAATCAGACCTTGTAAAGTCTCCTCCACCGCCGCCCGTTTGACGGCAGAACCGCATCGGGACTCCACAAACACGTCTCTTACTGGGGCGTTGAATTCTATTCTGTATCCATCTCTGATCAGGTCCAGAACCCACTGATCTGAGGAAATCTTGGCCCACTCCTCGACAAAGAGGGAAAGCCGTCCTCCGATGACAGGCATCGAGGAGAGGACCGGCGCACCATCATTGAGAGGGTCGCCCCTGAACTCCTGGTCTTGAGCCACCGGCTGCGGAACGCTTGTCCGAGCGAAAGGAGTTCCTCTGCTGACCACGGGCACGTGAAGTGAACCCAGCAGAACGCCCCGGGCGGTACCTTCTAGCTTCACGGAAGCGAGGTCTGTACGAGGAGTGGACCGCCTGGCCCTTAGAGGAAGGCCTCTGCCTATCTTCGGGCAAGCGCTGGGGTTTTGGATCACCCAGGCCTTTCACAATTTTCTCCAACTCCTCACCAAATAGGAGAAGTCCTTGAAAAGGCAACTTCACCAACCTTTGCTTAGAGGCCATGTCCGCTGCCCAGTGTCGTAGCCACAGACGACGGCGAGCCGCCACTGCTACTGCCATTTGTTTAGCCGAAGCTCTGACAAGGTCATAAAGGGCATCAGCCAGAAAGGACAAGGCCACCTCCATCCGCGGAGCCACATCCAAGAAGAGCTCCGCTCCATCTCCGGGCTGAGCCACTGCCTGTTGCAGCCAAGCTAGGCAGGCTCTAACAGCATAACAGCTGCATGCAGACGCCCGAACAGTGAGACCTGCAATTTCAAAGGACCGTTTCAATGCTGTTTCCAGCCTACGGTCTTGAACGTCCTTCAGAGCAACACCTCCTTCAACAGGGAGGGTAGTTCTCTTTGTCACCGCAGTGACTAGGGCATCCACTGTAGGCATTTGAAAACGAGCCATATGTCCCTCACGCAGAGGGTATAACTGCCCCATAGCCCTGGAAACTCTCAAAGGTCCCTCGGGGTCAGCCCACTGAGCCGAAACAAGCTCTAGGATGGTGTCATGCAAAGGGAAGGCCCGAGCAGCTTTCTTGGTACTAGCCATCCTGGGATTACCCAGTACAGCACGATTTACAGAGCCCTGCTGCTGATTTGCGCTTGCCACAAGTGGAACAGCGCTTTACATTGTCCGCAGCCATCGCCGAAAAAACGGCGGTAAAATCCAAGATGGCGGTTTCGCGCCAAAATCACACCGATCGCGGGCCCACCCCGGAGGAGTTGGAAAACACTCTTACCTGAAAGGATCTAGTGTACAACTACGATCCTGCTGAAAATCAGGTCAAAAACCTCTGTTCCAGCGTCTCTGCGTTTAAAAACGCGACGCGACTTTTTTTTTTTTTTAAGCTGTGAGGAAAGCAGAGGTATTGAAGACTCCGGAGGCTCAGATGAGTGGGAAAGGCAGGGAAAGGGCGAACCTATATGCCTGCATCCACTGTTGGTGGGTAAGGACAGGGAAAGCAAGGCAATATGTCCACATCCACAGAGGTATGGGTAAGGCAGGGAAAGGGCTAACCTATGTGCCTTTAAAGTGAGGCTGCTATAGCCTCCAACATCCCGGTTAACAACTGACAAGCCAGGAACCACCTCCCGGCAGATTTTTCTGGAGCCCGAACAAGCTGCAGCCACCCTGCTAGGGGAGATAGAGAATACTGAAGAGGCAGTGGAGCTAGCTGGCCAAGAGGGCACTGTGAAAGTTTGAGTGCTCTCTATCTCCCCTGCTGGTTGATGGACATAACCCATACGTAATGGCTTCATCTGCTTGATGACAAGGAAGTGGCAGTTTTGTTCAACAACTCACATGTGGTCAATATCTTTTTGAAAAAATTTACGGAAAGAACCAAAACACATAAAGTCCACACTCACTGTTCACTAATGCATCAATACCATCCACTTCTAAACTCTCATTCCCCGTAGTCTCACCTCACTCATACCTTTACTCACAGAAATATGTATACCATACATAATGCCCTTTTAACCTCCCGCTGTCTCCTTCCAATGTTTCAAGGTTTTGTTCCAGTGTTTATATTCCTTAACAACACTTTGATTGTCTCGCATAACTCTTCACAATGTAATCCATAACCAAGTTGTAACAAATTGTATTTCCATCATTCATATCGTATTGTAAGCCACACTGAGCCCGCAAAAAGGTGGGAAAATGTGGGATACAAATGCAATAAATAAATAAATAAAATATGTTGTTGTTGTTTATGACAGTGATTGGTATTGGGGGACCATCTTGGAACTTTCTCAAGAAAATGCAGATATATTGATTAACGTCGTCAGTACCATCTGAACAAGAGAGATAAAACATTTTTGAACTTCAGCCATGGCACATCAATGTGCCGCGGCACACTGATTGAAAAACTCTGTACTAACAGGTAAAATATGAAAGCTTTTTTCTTAACATCTTTGGCACAGTGGTTTGCTGTAAGTGGAATTTTGTTATGCAAGATTGAATAAAATTCCATTCTTGATAATATCTCAGAAACCACTGTGCCCAACTCAAAATGGGTTACAGTTTCTTAATCTGCAAAAAACTTTCACAGATGTAGGACACATAATTGCAGAGATATTAAGACCTAAAAGGTGCCCCAACTTTCAGTCGGCCATGAATTGCGCTGACCTCCAGTTGGATAAAATGCCTATAAAAGCCAATATCTCGAAAACCGTTGAAGCTGGAAGTCTAAATTTGCATTTTTTTTCATTTTATATTGGTCTCCACTCTGGTAGATGATTATCAATTTCTGAAATGGTGAGGTGGGGAGGCTTCCAAATTTTGACTGAATGAATGATCCAGCAATTCCATTTGGCTCCCTGCTCCAAATCCTGCACTGTCCATATCCAATTACCCATAATCCTCCAAGAAATAATCTATGCTGCCTCCTTTTCAATTAGCTTTGATAGCATGGGCAAATTAGAAACAGGTCTACAATCTGCATAAAATAGAACCACTCATCCCTTCCCTTTTCAGCACCAGAGGGCACCACTCCTTGTCACAAGTAGGCCTTAATCAGATTTAACTGCCAACTCCTTATGTCCAATGATCCAAACTTAAACAGCCCTATAGGGGGCTGGATCTAATCCAAAATTGGTAGTAAAGCATTCATCAACCACTTCATCTACCCGATTTCTCCTCTCTATTCACCAGCCCTCACTTTGGAAAATTAACCAGCCTTTAAATTTATTAGCTTTGTTTCAAATAAGTGGCTATCTTTTTTCTTGTCCTTTCCACAATAACATTTTTACCACTTCAAACAACTCCTCCTGGGGTTTACTCACTGCCTTCTCAAACTTGGGTGTATACCTTTTTCTTTGTCAATTAGATATTGAAGATACAAATTAGCTTCCTTTCTCAAACTCAATTTCTCCTGTTGCTTTTGACTTCCGCCAAGTCCTTTCTAGCCTCCATACTGCCTTCTTTTACTTCCTTAATTCTACCATAAGCCAATTACTTTGACTGCTTCAAACACATTTTCATTTGTGTTACATCATCTAACTCTTGACTTAACCACCCATATTATTCTTCCACCTGATTCCTTATCTATTCTTGTTCTCCCAATCTCTGCCACTTCCAACCATTTATCTATTTTACCTAAGCTTTGTTAAACTCCTTTCGCCCCCTCCCACCTTTATCCATTGACTAGGAGTGGAGGAGTAACCCAATGGTTAGTGCAGCGGGCTTTGATCCTGGCAACCTAGGTTCAATTCCCATTGCAGCTCCTTGTGACCTTGCCCCAAGTACAAAAAACTTAGATTGTGAGCCCCCTAGTGAGAGAGAAAGTACCTGTACAGTGGTGGAAATAAGTATTTGATCCCTTGCTGATTTTGTAAGTTTGCCCACTGACAAAGACATGAGCAGCCCATAATTGAAGGGTAGGTTATTGGTAACAGTGAGAGATAGCACATCACAAATTAAATCCGGAAAATCACATTGTGGAAAGTATATGAATTTATTTGCATTCTGCAGAGGGAAATAAGTATTTAATCCCTCTGGCAAACAAGACCTAATACTTGGTGGCAAAACCCTTGTTGGCAAGCACAGCGGTCAGACGTCTTCTGTAGTTGATGATGAGGTTTGCACACATGTCAGGAGGAATTTTGGTCCACTCCTCTTTGCAGATCATCTCTAAATCATTAAGAGTTCTGGGCTGTCGCTTGGCAACTCGCAGCTTCAGCTCCCTCCATAAGTTTTCAATGGGATTAAGGTCTGGTGACTGGCTAGGCCACTCCATGACCCTAATGTGCTTCTTCCTGAGCCACTCCTTTGTTGCCTTGGCTGTATGTTTTGGGTCATTGTCGTGCTGGAAGACCCAGCCACGACCCATTTTTAAGGCCCTGGCGGAGGGAAGGAGGTTGTCACTCAGAATTGTACGGTACATGGCCCCATCCATTCTCCCATTGATGCGGTGAAGTAGTCCTGTGCCCTTAGCAGAGAAACACCCCCAAAACATAACATTTCCACCTCCATGCTTGACAGTGGGGACGGTGTTCTTTGGGTCATAGGCAGCATTTCTCTTCCTCCAAACACGGCGAGTTGAGTTCATGCCAAAGAGCTCAATTTTTGTCTCATCTGACCACAGCACCTTCTCCCAATCACTCTCGGCATCATCCAGGTGTTCACTGGCAACCTCAGACGGGCCGTCACATGTGCCTTCCGGAGCAGGGGGACCTTGCGGGCACTGCAGGATTGCAATCCGTTATGTCGTAATGTGTTACCAATGGTTTTCGTGGTGACAGTGGTCCCAGCTGCCTTGAGATCATTGACAAGTTCCCCCCTTGTAGTTGTAGGCTGATTTCTAACCTTCCTCATGATCAAGGATACCCCACGAGGTGAGATTTTGCGTGGAGCCCCAGATCTTTGTCGATTGACAGTCATTTTGTACTTCTTCCATTTTCTTACTATGGCACCAACAGTTGTCTCCTCCTCGCCCAGCGTCTTACTGATGGTTTTGTAGCCCATTCCAGCCTTGTGCAGGTGTATGATCTTGTCCCTGACATCCTTAGACAGCTCCTTGCTCTTGGCCATTTTGTAGAGGTTAGAGTCTGACTGATTCACTGAGTCTGTGGACAGGTGTCTTTCATACAGGTGACCATTGCCGACAGCTGTCTGTCATGCAGGTAACGAGTTGATTTGGAGCATCTACCTGGTCTGTAGGGGCCAGATCTCTTACTGGTTGGTGGGGGATCAAATACTTATTTCCCTCTGCAGAATGCAAATAAATTCATATACTTTCCACAATGTGATTTTCCGGATTTAATTTGTGATGTGCTATCTCTCACTGTTACCAATAACCTACCCTTCAATTATGGGCTGCTCATGTCTTTGTCAGTGGGCAAACTTACAAAATCAGCAAGGGATCAAATACTTATTTCCACCACTGTATACAATGTGTACAAAGCTGCGTATGTCTAGTAGCGCTATAGAAATGATTACTAGGTTTTAGTTTTAGACTTCCTACCAAGAAGACCACAAAGCAGTCAGAACAAGGAATAACTCACTATTTTTCCATCGTAATATTCCCTCTTCTATTTAAAAAAAAAATTCTGTTAAAAAAAATGGAACCCAGGATACTGCCTTAAAGCGTAAACTCCTCCATCAGTTGTACCAACCCACCTATATCGTGCATACAAAGAGGAAGCCTGTTGTCTCATTTCTTTCTAAACATCTATTGCACATTAAAATTCTCAAAATTATTATATCTGTATAATCTCACATCTAATATATATTCAGTGACTTTCTCCCAACTTATTTGTTCTATATTCAGAGGACAATAAAGCAACAATATGCCAAATCTACTAGATGCATCATAGTTCACTAACATGCATATTTTCAAAGCACTTTGGGAGGCTAAGTTCCATAGGTTTCTATGGAACTTTGGGAGGCTAAGTGCTTTGAAAATGAGCCCGTAACTTCTCCTCAATACCCTCAGACATTTCTAACTCAACCGGCACAAAAGACGATCCTTCCTGAAGGCTAAGTGTTAATCCACTGCCCTTTTCTCTTTTCATGTCATAACAAGGGGGAAGAGGGAGACCTTATTTAGGCCCCCTTCTATTCTCATCCATGTCTCCATAAGAAATAAAACTCCTCCTCATTCAAAACCAGCTCCCAAAACAGGTGCCACCTTTCTTCTAACAGCTGTGATGTTCTACAGTGCTTCCCTGCAACATTCTTAACCACTTCTTGTCATTACCAAAATTGGACTCAACTCCTTCCTATTACTCTTCCCTATTCCTACCCCCACAATCCTTCCCTTCTGAATTGAAATATTGGATCTCTCTCCTTCCAATGTACAGTCAACTGTCCTATTTCTTTTATCCCCTTCCTACTTACCTCTATATAAACTTCTACCCACATTCCTCAAATCATAATGAACAACCCCACCAACCTACCTACACCCAACAATTCTGCACATTCTTCATTCTTCTCTTCCTCCCTCAATCTTCTTTTCCACTCCACAATATTTTCCCATCAAACCTGTATTCACTTCAAAATCAAACTCTGTTATTCAACTAATATAATACTAATACTCAACATTTCTAAAGCGCTACCAGACTTACGCAGCGCTGTACAGTCAAACATGAAGAGAGACAGTCCCTGCTCAAAAGAGTTTACAATCTAAAGGACATAACAGAGACAATCAAATTAGGACAGCATAATACATCTGATTACACAATAGTTCATAGGGACAGACTAATAGATCTAAACAGCTAAAGACAATTAAGTATGCTAATGCATAATACAGACAGATTGGTAGTGGTATTGAATAGAGAAGTAATGGTTAGTTTAAGTGCGAAAAGCAGAGTCGAAAAGATGGGCTTTGAGCAAGGATTTGAAGATGGGTAGGGATGGGGCCTGACGTATCAGTTCAGGAAGTCTATTCCCAGCAAAGGGTGAAACGAGGCAGAAAGGGCGGAGTCTGGAGTTAGCGGAGGTGGAGAAGGGAGCAGAAAGGAGGGATTTGTCCAGTGAGCGGAGGTTTGGGTAGGAATGTAGGGGGAGATGAGGGTGGAGAGGAAAGGAGGGGCAGCAGAGTGAGAGCATTTGTAGGTTAGTAGGAGAAGCTTGAATTGTATGCGGTAACGGATCGGAAGCCAGTGAAGTGACTTCAGGAGAGGGCTGATGTGAGCATATCGGCTCTGGCGGAAAAGACGACGTGCCGCGGAATTCTGAACAGATTGAAGGGAGGATAGATGGCTAAGTGGGAGGCCAGTGAGGAGCACGTTGCAGTAATCTAGGCAAGAGGTAATAAGAGTGTAGATGAGGGAGGAAAGGACGAATTTTGTTGATGTTAAAGAGAAAGAAGCGACAGGTTTTGGCCGTCTGCTGGATATGAGCGGAGAAGGAGAGGGAGGAATCAAAGATGACTCCTAGGGTGCAAGCAGATGAGACAGAGAGGATGAGGGTCCCATCTACTGAAATAATGGGGGGAGAGGCGAGGTGGGTTTGGGGGGAAAGACAGTAAGCTCAGTTTTGGCCATGTTCAGTTTCAGGTGGCGGTGTGACATCCAGGCAGCTATGTCGGTCAAGCAGGCTGAAACTTTGGCTTGGGTTTCAGCAGTAATGTCAGGTGTGGAGAGGTAGAGCTGGGTGTCGTCAGCATAAAGATGGTATTGGAATCCGTGAGATGAAATAAGAGAACCCAGGGAAGAAGTGTAAATGGAAAAAAGAAGGGGTCCAAGGACAGATTCTTGAGGTACTCCAACTGAGAGTGGGAAAGGGGTGGAGGATGATCCACCAGAATATACTCTGAAGAATAATCTGGAGAATAGGAGATTATGGGCATTTCTGGGCTCACAGACAGGTTCACAAAGGGACAGACCCTGCCCCTTTGGCATGATACCCAAAGCATGACACTTCAATGGCATGCTCCCTTTATGCAAATGACCACCTATGTCAAAGGGCATCCATTCTTTTGTCTGTGTTTATTTCAATCTGTGCAGTTTTCTCCATAATCTCCTCTCAGGTAGGTATAATAAAGTCACAGGCACAGACAGCAAACATGGATGGAATAAGTTCAAGGCTCTCATATGTAACACACCCCAGTGGCATGCTCCCGCTATACAAATTATTACTGTCGTCAAAGGGCATCTGGTCTTTGTATCAGCATTTATTCCAATGAAATACCAGCAAGGAAACAGGACTTTTTGAATAATTCTACAAATGTTCTTTCACACTGAAAGTATAGAACATACACAGGCATATTTTCAAAGCACTTTGGGAGGCTAAATTCCATAGGTTTCTATGGAACTTTGGGAGGCTAAGTGCTTTGAAAATGAGCTTGATTGTGTGCATTAAACTTCCACTTTAATGCATTTTGAATTAGTTTTTGGACATCAAAATGTGAAAAAGATTTTTTTTTTGTTTTAAACAAAGCACACTCTCTGTTTCTAGTAGGCACTATCTTTAACATCACATGATTTGAATGGCACTGAAATGTAAGAGTAATTTATGGTTCTTTTTCCTATAATTTTTCCCTTATAGACTACAGTCTCCTTCATGACCTACCTTCAAGTTAACTATTCTCAAAATTAGGGCTGCGGTTTGATTAAAATTTTTAATCATGATTAATCGCAGAATTAAAGGGATTGAATTTACTTATTTATTTCCCACTGCAGCTCCTTGGGTAAGTCACTTAATCCTCCATTGCCCCACAAATAAAATAAATGTATATAATATACAAACTGCTTTGATTATAACCAAAGAAAGGTGGTATATCAAATCCCATCCCTCTTCCCTAAAAGACATCTCCCTCCCACCCCCAAATCCAATAGTTCTCTTTCTCTACCATCCCTCCCTCTCTTTTTTTCCCCCAGATCCATTATCTCTTTCTTTCCATGGGTCCATTCTCTCTCTCTCTCGCTATCTCTTTCCTTCTTTCCCTCCTGTCGAGCACCTCTCCCTCCACCTCTATGAGAAGCGACACAAACTAAGCTTTTCTTGTGGCTGCTGGAGTTCACTGCGCTTTCCCTCTGGCCTGTCCTGCCTCGTCTGACTTCACTTCTTTTTTCTGCATGGGTAGGATGGGTCAGAGGGAAGGCTTAGGAAAAGGCTGCAGGCAGCATATGTGAAATGCTGCCACTGGCAAGGATCAACAGAAGACCACCTTTAAGACAGACTAGCTCAAGGGTGAGTGATGTTGAAAAATTGGGGGGGGGGGGGGGGGAGAGAGAAGATGTCAGATTGTGCTGAGGACAGGGGTTGGAAGTGGAGGAGAGTAGAAGAGAAGAGATGTTTGGAGGATTCAGGAGATACTGCAATATAATTTTTTAAATCACAATTAATGATTAAAATGCAGCCCTACTCAAAATACTTAAGCCAACTACAAATCCCAGTATACCTATTATACTCCATATCCCAGCATGCTTTTTTTTCAGGTGCTGCCAAGACAGTTCAGCCCAACTGAAACACTGCAAATCATATCACTCAAAGTCTGAGTCCTCACCTATAACTCAGCTCTCCATTTACTGATTTAAAACTGCAGCAGTAGCTAATATCTTTTTTTGTATGACTGCTGCAGCACCTGGATATTGTTGACTTCATTACAGTAGCAATAGTTCAAATGCCCTTCAGACAGGCTCATGTTTAAGCTGAATTGAGAATTTTGTTTTCCTCACAACAAAAAATTAGCAAGTTTAAACAAGTGGAATACAGGAATATAAATGTAATAAGAGAAGGTATAGATAGTTTACTGAACTTGTGATGACTTCTTATGTAATGGTTTTTAGACGCTTTTTGAGTAAAGCTATCTGCCTACTTTGTTATAGGCAAGATTTTCTAATAAAAAAAGATGTAATTTTTGTACTTCCTATCAGAGATATACTGTAAGTTAACTTTGCTGATAAAACCAGTAATTTGAATTGTAGCTTCTAATTTACTTGAGTTCTGAATAATTACACAAAAATCCTTCACCCTGTATCATAAACTTTATCACAGAAACGCAAATACCTACCTACCCAGTAATAGGAACACCAGGAAAATAAATGGCTTATGTACTCTCTAGAGACCCTAAGTGGCTTGCGTCTGTAAGCATGTTAAAAGTGGTGTTACATGTGCTGCATTTTGACAGGCCATATTATCCTATACCTTTTAGGTCATTTGTTATTTTATTTCTTACCTTATCAATCATTTTTCGTGCTTCCACTTCCTCAGGATTTGGAATTTCCAGTTCAATAGTGTAAGTCCCTTTGTCACTTTGGTCATCGTTGTCTTTTTTGATAGTAGGGCTAGCAGGAATTTCTGGGTCTTTATTCATATCCAGATTTTGATTTGGTCGATGACCAAGGCTTCCAGAACTTCTCAGTAGCAAAGTTTGTGAAAAAAGTAGAGAAGCTGAAGGATCTTCTGATTTTTGTTTTAATAGTTTCGTATGCTGTATGACATGACCTGATTTATGGGACACAGAGCCAGTCTGTAAAACTAAGGAAACATCTTTGGCATCCCCTGAGGCACACCTCAGTTTCTCAAATCTCATATTTGGAATTGGATAAGAAGATTCTGGGCATAAAATACCTGCATTCTGTGTGAAAGAGTAAGACCGTTTCTTTCTAGGGTGATCTTCATCAAATTCAATTGTATAAGCTGTCTGATTCAATGCAGATGCTTCTAGGCTATTTTCAGTCACCGGCACCTTCTGAAACAATTTCTTCTGATCAGCATGGCGTCGTCGTATATGATCTTCCAGATTGCCACTCTTACTGAAACATTTGTAAGCACCAATATTCTCTGAGTCACTCTGAGTCCCATCATCGTGCTTATTCCCTGTTAATAAAGCACCAGAAAGAAAACATGGCTAAGAGGTGGAAATTGTGAACAAGTAACACTGCTACCTTAGAAATCTATAGAGAAAAAGCCTTTTGTACCCAGTAAAAATCTCAAAATCAAAGGAGGGACTTTGTTTGTAAGTTCTGCAAAGTTTGCAAGACTCCATTAAGAACATGGGAAGCCCATTTTACATAGGACATCTATGTAGAAATTGGGATATCCAGGTTGGAATATTCACAATTACCCAAATATTTCATAAGCAGCTCTGCTGAACAAGGAGCCTTTTGTAAAATACTTAAGGAAGTCCGCAAACACACTTGTACTTGCAGGAACATCCAATAACAATTAAAAAAAAAAAAGGGAGAGTGGCATCGCTTGAGGCTTTGCTCCATAAGCACCGATATTTACATGTGTGACTACATTGACCATATGTGTGTATGTGCTGCCAGTTAAATATACGAGTTGAATTTTACAGAACCCACATATAAGAGGAGCCAATTAAGTAGCCAAAACCTGAGATCTAAAATAGCTGACAGGCCTGCTTTGGAGCCAAGATAAATGCTGACGGGAATTTTAAAAAATATATGTGCGGGAAAACATGGATATTTTTTGAACTGCCCAAGTCATGTCCATAAACACCACCTTCAAATCTATGAGTCATATAGCACCTACATATATAAATAGCAGCACTGTACAGTCAGATACCACCTGACCATTCTAAAATGACCTCTTTTAATCTACTAGTCAAACAATGCAGCATTTAGAAAGGTCATCAGTCTCAAAAAAAGCATGTCTCCTATTCTTACTAAGGGGGGGCCCTATTATAGAGCAGCAGTAAACCCAACACGGGCTTACCGCTCGCCTTTTTGGGACTAATGCCAGCCTAATGTGGCCGGCGGTGGTAATCTTGCCCCGAGCGTGTCCCATTCCTAAATGGCTTGCAAGGTGGTAACCCGGCAGTAATCAGGCATTGGCGCATGCTGCCTGGTTACTGTCGGAGTAGAGCGGGAGCCCTTATCGCCAGTAAGGACTCCCTGTCGCATGGCTATGCGGTAAGAGTTCTCTTACAGCATGGTCATGTGTGTCTGGGGCTTTTTTAACTGCTGCGGTAAAAAGGGCCCTGGTGCATGGGAAAAATGGCCCCCGTAGACAGAACAGGGTCCTTTTCCCCGCAGCTTGGTAAAGGACCCCTAAATTCTTTGAGCTAAAAATTAACAACTTTACAAATCAGGTGAGATTATACAGGATACACTGTAGTCAGTATCTAATAACTTTAATACTAAATTATATTTCAGGAGTCTGTTTGTATAACTGTCTAAACCAAATAGCATAATAAAAATCAGCCTGGACAACTACAAAGAAAAGATAAGGATCGTGACTCTCACTTGCAATAAATAAGCATAGAAAGCAACATGTAAGCTAGGAAGGAAAACAAGCTATTTTAAAACTTTTTCAGAACAATTTTCCATTAAATATACACGTTTTGTTTCTAGAGCAACCCACTTGACTGTGAGCAATTATCCACTATCCTACTGTTGTAAAGTTTTATCAATTTTATCTGCTTTTCCTTCCTGATTTGAAGCCAATAATATGCCATATGTATTTAAAGCTGTAATGAAAGTCCAACAGAAGCTGATTTTGCTTTAGTAAACTAGCATGTTTTCTTTCTGAGGATGCTTTATGAAAACCTTAAATTTCATGATTAAAAACTTCTCCCAGCTCTTATTTATTAGGGGCGAATATTGAATGTTTGTACCCTATTTTATATTACAGTGTTCTTTGTTATGAATGGTGACATCTTTCTTACCTATTTAATAATCCTTTATGGGCTTTTTTTCTTGAGAAACTTGTCCGAACATTTTAAATCCTTCTATATTTGTATCTTGACTACATCTCACAACTTAACCAGCAATCCATGAAAATAAAAATGTAATACTTTTAACTTTATGCTCTTTAGTTTCATGGAGTGTTGCTTTGGTTTTCTGTTTGAAAAGGTAAACAGAGGTAGGGATGGACCAAGAAGACTTTTGCAGCCGGATGGGTAGTATTTGAAACTTTATTAGGCACCACTCATGTATTGGACCCGACATGGGGCCGTGTTTTGATGGGACACACTCATCTGCCTCAGGGGTCACACACTTAATAGGAGATAAATTGATAATGAATTGGTGCAAGATGGAAGCAATGGGATACCAAAAGCGCTGGAATGCTATAGCGTCTAAAAAAAATGCAGTCAAATCAGGGCATATTATTCTGCCCTAGAAATGAGTTCTGAGGAAATAGATCTACCTTTCGGGAACAACCAGATAACTGTCACCCAGACTGACCAATGTCAGAGACAGGATGCTGAGTTTGATGGCTTTTCTTATGATCTTGTGATACATTTTGAGTCAGGATCAACGTCTTTGTGAAATCTAGATGCTGATAGTCTAAAAGCTTGCATGTTATTTTATTTTATAAAATTTTAGTTTTAAGTTTAGTTTATTAAAGTGTGATAGACCGCTTAGCTTTGGGAGGTCTCTGTGGTTTACAATAAACTAGCACACACAACAAAAAAAATCCCTGCTGTAATAAGAACTCCATAAATGGATAAAAAAAAGACCTCACCACATTTCCTTGTTTTTACTGTATTCTTTACCATGTAAGATGCTTTCTTTTACTATGTAAGCTGCACTGGACCTGCTGTATGTGGAAAGAGCAGGGTACAAATGTAATAAATAATAATAATAACAAAAGACAAAGCAATATAAAATATAGTAGAAACATTCAACATTCACTACCTGATAAATAAATAAAGAGTTGGGAGAAGTTTTTAATCATGAAATTTAAGATATTCATAAAGCATCCTCGGAAAGAAAGCATACTAGTATACTAAAGCAAAATCAGTTTCTGTTGGACTTTCATTACAGCTGTAAATACACATGGCATATTATTGGCTTCAAATCAGGAAGGAAATGCAGATAAAATTGATAAAACTTTACAACAGTAGGATAATTGCTCACAGTCAGATGGATTGCTCTGGAAACAAAAGGTGTGTATTTAATGGACAATTATTCTGAAAAACTCGGATTTCACAGCATCTTTGTAGACGCTATTGCATTTGGTGTTATATTATAGCGCTTTTGGTATTCCATTGCTTCCATTTTGCACCAACTCATTATCAAGTCATCTCATATTAAGTGTGTGATCCCCTGAGGTAGATGGGTGTGTCCTGTCAAAACATGGCTCAGTATCAGGTCCAGTACATAAGTGGTGCCTAATAAAGTTTCATATACTACCCATCTGGCTGCAAGAGTCTTCTTGGTCCATTCCTACTTCTGGATATGACTGTTCTGTGCATAGGGGTTTCTTTTTGGTTCTTGATTAGTGTGAAAATATAAACCATGCCTTATTTAACCATTCCACCTTACTTATGATCTTATAAACCTCTATTATAACAACTATCAGTTGTGTTTTCTTCAAGCTGTAGAACCTATCCTGTTTAGCCTTTCTATCTCCTTGGCTTCCTACTACTACTACTACCATTTAGCATTTCTATAGCGCTACAAGGCATACGCAGCGCTGCACAAACATAGAAGAAAGACAGTCCCTGCTCAAAGAGCTTACAATCTAATAGACAAAAAATAAAGTAAGCAAATCAAATCAATTAATGTGTACAGGAAGGAGGAGAGGAGGGTAGGTGGAGGCGAGTGGTTACAAGTGGTTACGAGCCAAAAACAATGTTAAAGAGGTGGGCTTTCAGTCTAGATTTAAAGGTGGCCAAGGATGGGGCAAGACATAGGGGCTCAGGAAGTTTATTCCAGGCGTAGGGTGCAGCGAGACAGAAGGCGCGAAGTCTGGAGTTGGCAGTAGTGGAGAAGGGAACAGATAAGAAGGACGAGTGTGGAGAGATACTAGGGAGCAGCAAAGTGAGTACATTTATAGGTTAGTACAAGAAGTTTGAACAGGATGCGAAAACGGATGGGGAACCAGTGAAGCGACCCGAGGAGAGGGGTAGTATGTCACGTACTCAAAGCTGGAAACTAGGTTGTGAGCCCTTGGGCCACTGCCAAGGAGCGGCAGTGGCAGGCAAAACCACCCCACACCGGAGACTAGGCAAATCTCAGGCAAGCAGTTAGGCTTCACCTGCACTTGGCCACTTTTCACCCAGAGTTGAGCTCTGGGCTTCAGGTGGCCGGCAGGACTTGCTGGACAGGGCAGGACTGGATAACAGCAAGGCAGCACAGGGACTGAGGGTCAGAGGGGAAAGGGAGGAACATGGGCAGCAAGGCAGGAGACTGGGCAAGGAAGGGAAAGCTAAAGGGCAGAACAGAAAGCTGCAGAACAGCCACTAAACAGGGAGCAAACACTGACTAACAAAACACAGAACTAAGAGCTGCAAGCAGCCCCAAAGCCAGAACACAGACAAACAGAAACTAAACACAGAATTACAAACAAGACACCAGGCCAGGAAAGCAAGCAAACCTAAACTAAACACAGACTTACAAACAAGACACCAGGCCAGGAAAGCAAGCAAACCTAAACTAAACACAGACTAACTAGAAACAGGCAAGAATCTCAGGCAAACAACCAGGGCCTTAGACGCAATGCAAAGGCAAAGGCAGAGAGGTTCCAAATTGCTAATAAGCCCAGCAGGCAGCTGAGACTCAGGTGCAACAATCACCAGGCAACTAAGGGTCGGGCAGCCTGGAAGATCCGGACTGGACTGAGCTGAAATCTGGAACGGGTGACAGCACACCGACAATCTAATACAGCCAGCACACAGAGACAGAGACAGAACTAACTCACAAAGAACAGACAGAAGCCAGCTCAGCAACTGACCACAGGAAATAAGGTGAGTCTGAGAGGGGTCACGGCCACAGACGTGACATAGTATGAGTAAAGCGACCCTGGCGGAAGATGAGATGGGCAGCAGAGTTTTGAACCAATTGGAGAGGGGAGAGGTGACTAAGTGAGAGGCCAGCAAGAAGCAGATTGCAGTAGTCTAAACGAGAGGTGACAAGGGTGTGGATGAGGGTTTTGGTAGAGTGCTCGGAAAGAAAGGGGCGGATTTTACGGATGTTGTAAAGAAAGAAACAACAGGTCTTGGCGATCTGCTGGATATGAGCAGAGAAGGAGAGAGAAGAGTCAAAGATGACCCCAAGGTTTCGAGCTGAGGAGACAGGGAGAATGAGAGAGCCATCAACAGAAATAGAAAACGGGGAGAGTGGGGAGGTGGGTTTGGGGGAAAAATGAGAAGCTCGGTTTTGGTCATGTTTAATTTCAGGTGGCATTGAGACATCCAGACAGCAATGTCAGACAAGCACTATGTACTATGATAGGCTTTTCCAAGGGCTACTCAGCAGAGATGGTGCCCCATCTATCAAAGAAGGAAAGAAGTGTCTTCAGCAGCAGACTAGCTAATCTACTACAAGGGCTTTAAACTAGAATCATTAGGGCTGGGTGATTAAAGCCATCAGCACATATAAGCCCTCAGGTAAATGAAACATTAAATACCCCTACACAAATGGGAAAAAGGGACAATGTCTAGAAAGCAGTATATACTCATGCCCATAGTGTAGGAAATAAGGTTTTAGATTTAGAAGCTGTGATAGAAGAGGCTGATTTGGATTAATGGCGGTCACAGAGACATGGTTCAAAGAGAACCATGACTAGGCTATAATCTGTTCAGGAAAGAGAGTAGGAAGAAAGGGGGATTACCTCAAGGAATAATTGTTTGGATGGGAACATCTGGAAGAAGTTGGAAAGCAGTGGGCAAAACTGAAAGGAGCTATTGTAAGGAAAGTAAATAAGAGGGAAATAAGGCCGCTTTGGTTCTCAAAAGCAGTAGATGAAAATGTAAGACCAAAAAAAAATTAGGACAAACGATCCACAAGAACCAATGTGGTTAAAGCAAAGAAGCAGATCTGAAGAAAATCTTGTTTTTAAAAGGATTTTATACACTACAATAGAGAAAATAACCAGATGCCCGGCACAGGCCATGTTTCACACTTTGCAGGGCTGCATCAGGGCAAAAAAAGTCACTAGGATGCTTCTTTGCTTTTACCACATTGAAAAGGTAAGGAAAGAGGTTAGCCTTCATAAACTACAAGAGATCGCAGAAAGAAGAAGACAGGCAACAATATCTGGAAAAGTAAAGAGAAGCTGGTAGAATAGTCAGGAAAACAAAGATGCAAACTGAAGAAAAAATAGCCAATACACTAAAATGGGAGACAAAACATTTTAGATATGTTCATGATAAGAGAAAGGGCAAAAGTGGCATTGTGAGATTCAAAGGTGAACAGGATGAATATATACAACCTGAATGTGATTGTGAGAATTTACTCCATATTTGTTTCAGCTTGAAGAAGGGGAGGTGGGGGGGGATGAGGGGAAGGGTTTTTTGTACTGGAAAACACCAGGGGATTATTGTAACTGGACCCTGAGAGCTTCCCGATGGTTATGTTGTGTTTCCATGACCAAGCTGTTTAGTTCTGTTTACTCTATGCTTACTGATTTGTGTTTGGTATGAATCTTATGTTATTTTTGGTGTTAATAAAGATACTTTCACAAAAAAAAAAAAAAAAAAAAGAAAGATGAGGCGAAATTGCTTAACAAATATTTCTTTGCTGTGTTACATAGTAAATGACGGCAGATAAAGACCTGTACGGTCAGGGGTGTGCTGGTAAATTTTTAACAACAGGCTCTTTCTCCGGACGTAGCCAGCTCTGCAGTTGGAATGGCCAAGGGTGGCCGGGGGGGGGGGGGGGGGGGGGGGGAGGGGAGCAACACTTGCCTCTCTCTCCTCCCTCCCTTTGTGCGGGCACACTAGACATACCTTTGCTGGCAGCCAATAAATGGACTGCCACCACTCCCAATGTCTTGCTCTGAGCAGCATGCTGAAACTTCTCACACATGCTGGAGAAGTCCCAGCCTGCTGCTCAGAGCTGGAAACAAGGAGCCGGGAACAGCTGCAGTCTATTTACTTGGCTGGCAGGGCTCAGCATCCCCACCAGCAAAGTAAAAGAGAATTCAGCAGGGGGCCCAAGCCCACATTTTGGGAGCCAGTTGTTAAAGTAGCCATGGAGGGCCCTACTTTAATAACCGGCTCCCAAAATTCTTTAAAACTTAACTACCGGCTCTTACGAGCCTGTTCCAGCACACCACTGTGTACGGTCCATCTAGTCTGCCCAACAAGATAAACTCATTTTACATGGTATGTGATACTTTATATGTATACCCGAGTTTGATTTTTCCTTGCTCTTCTCAGGGCACAGACTGTAAAAGTCTGCATACCACTGTTCTTGAATTTTCCAGATCTATTCAGTTACGATCAGGGCGTAGACCGTAAAAGTCTGCCCAGCACCGGTTTTGCTTCCTAATTACTGGCATTGCAACCCAAAACAGCTATACTTGAACATTTTATTAGTTTACTCAATTTATAGTACAAGCCAATTTAAAATGCCACTTTACCTCTTAACCTCTTCAGATAAACCGGAACATCACTCTTAATACTTTTTGAATCGTCTTCATGTGGCTCTCTTATCATCAGAGGGGGATTATTCTGTGCCAGCCAATCAGCTACTTTGCTTTCTGCAGCCATCATCTCTGTTTGCAGCCCAGTCAGTTCTTTAGCACCAGGAGGAGATGATTTCTTCACTTTCTGGCGCTGATCTGGTGTAAATTTAGTGACATGGTCTTTAATGGTTAGTTTTCCTGGAGAGCTGTCATCAAATTCAATAGTAAATGAGGCATGGCTTGCACCAAGCACTTGGGAACTTTGTGTGTCTTTTGTTGGAATTTCATGGATAGTGTTCTCTATTGATTGTGACTGTTGCTGGAATTCTTTGGTAGGGATCTCAAAATAACTTGGCTCCCTACAAAAAGGGAAAAGTGTTTCTTCTTTTGCATTTGCAGATAGCTCTTCAGATTTTCTGATCTCCTTACAGCAGCCTAACAAGAAAAGACAAGAGTGGTTGGATTGTGGACATAAATATTTAAGCCAACAAGGGAAACATTCATTGGCCCACCAGAAAATCATAAACCACATAATGAAATTATATTTCATAAAAACAGACATGTTGACCACCACTTTTTGCTACAAGGTTTTTTTTTTTTTAAATAGATTTGTGACTTGTCCTTTCTTTTCTCACAGGTTCATTTCACTCATTGCATCCACTTTCTTTAACTGTTAACCAGTGCTTCTTAGTTCACATGGCTGGTTATTTCTTTTGTTATTACATGCTCCTGGCTGATTTGGGGACATTCTGAGCTAAGATAACACACCTGTAGCAGCAACTAGGAAGGAAACTTCACATTTTAATTACTTTCTCTGCCTGCTGCTAAGTCCAAGTACCAAAGGAGACCAGCAGACTTGAAGGCAATACTCATGTCACTGAAAAAAATGATGCATCTAGGGAGTCAATACATTTCACCTCAAATAAAATAAAAAAAAAATACATATATACATAAGAGATTTGAGAAAAAACTGGGAAAACCATAACTTATAACCCTAACCCACTTGGGTGTAAGCTCCCTGGAAGATGTGCAATTAGTATGTGTGTCAATCCAGAAAGATCTAGTAGCATGGGAACAGAAAAACCATAATCTTAATTGTTATACATACACTGCTATCCTACTAAAAACAATGTAAAGATTAGTTTAAAACTTTTCTAAAAATGTGTTAAAGGCAAACATTTTGTGTGTTCCAGTTCACAAAGTTGCCTAATTTTAACAGGTATTCTTGCTAAGGAATGCACAACAATGCATTATTCCTTACACCAGTGGTTTTCAATCTTTTTCATCTCACGGCACAACACTGATAAGGTGCAAAAATTGTCAACGTACACCACCAGTTTAAGGATATATATATTTTATCACTTAACAAACAAGTGCTAAGATTGTGTTTAAAGTTCAATAATTAAATTTTTTGTCACTGTGTATCTTTACAGTTAAACATTTTTATTGAAGACACCAGTTGGCAAAAGAGCAACAATACACTTCAATGATAATGAAATTCGCCACAAACAACATGCATTCAAAAACAATTTTAAAGCGAATACCCACCCAGCACAGTGCTGGTAGTGATCACATCCCTTCATTGCATCCGTTTTGTAGGTCTGTAGGCCTAAATTCCTTTCCAGTAGACTCACACATTTATAGAATTACCTCCGTAAGGACAAAGTAATGAGATCATACCAAATGGACACAATCTGAATGTCACTCAATTTTCACTATGTAATAATCTGGTTAAAACTTGTGATGAGAACTAGCATACTGCCAGAGGGAAACACACATCAAACTCAAGGACTCACTATAATTGAGCCAGTTAAGAATAGATAGCCAAAGTTAAAGTAGATTTAGTATGAAGGTCCTATTAACTCAACTCAGGCACTCGGCACTTGCTCCACCTCTCCCTTCACTCGCAAACACCACACCAACAAGCATCTTAAAGAAGGTTGGATTTATTTTGGCCGCAGCCAGGAACGTTTTACAATTCAAAACCACATTATAACATATTATAACATAATTATTGTTACAACCACATAACTACATATTATCACCTATTAACAATTTGGGGTACACAGCTTCAGGTCTCACAAATGCTTAGTATGACTCACAGGTTGCCGCCCAAGCAGCCTGTGTGTCCCCTGTGCCAATTACAAGCACCCGTAGACTCCTGGTGCATCCCGCTTAAGGATGCCCGCCCATAATATCAAAAAACGGCGTTCTGGCCCTCTGGCCGCCTAAGCCAGGAGACATGCTGTCCACATTTTCCTGCTGCCACTATGCAGCCCTAACTGTTGCTTATGCTTATCACTTTCCAAGAGGTCTTTCTGACCCCGTTATCAGCATCTCAGTTAGTACTGTCACTGCTATGTTGCTGTGTACCCCCTGGCGTCATTGCGTAAACCTTTCTTCTTAACGCCTGCCTGCGACAATTAGTGCCTGCTGACTGGGTGGGCGGGTGGGTCAGCGCTGCTCTCTCTTTGCTGTCCCGATTCAAAAGAAACTCCTCCTTTCCTTCCCTTCTCTCCGCCCCTCCCCCCTCCTCGCATTAACCCTTCTATCTTTCCCTGTGCCCTACCCTCCCTTCCTGTCCTCGCAGGCCATCGGCCCGGTTGTGCCCAGCCTCCCTTTAGGAGGTGTGGCTGGGTTCTCTCTCATGCTATCTGGGTACACAAACTGGGGAATTTAGCCTGTTTGTTTTTCCTTACCTTTTGGTTTTTTTTGGAAAAACAAGCAAAAATACTGGCTGCAACTAGCAAAATTTACATGGGGGATCCTGTATATCCTTCTACCAGCACCTCTTCTAAGAAGACATCCTTTATTGCAGGAAGGATAGAAGAAGACAGGAGAGCTAGACTGAATCCTGAGTTTGCTGATAACTTCTTATTCATCCATAGATTAAAAAATCGTCAGTGCTTCATAGGGCATATTTCTCTCCTGCTAGGGCAGACAGAACGGGTTGTATTTTGTACCCCTGGATATTTTAACAGGTAGGATTAGGATTCCTTGGGGTAGTAGAAGTCAGCTATTGTTGGGTTGGGAGAGGGTGGTGGTGAGGAGGGTTATTATAGCTGCTCGCTGTTATTACTGTTTTCTACTTTTACTTTATACACAAGAGTTCCACAGCTGATTGGTCCTTTTTATACTTTAATAAAAAGATTTAAATATAAAATCATAATTGTTTGAAGCTTCTACAGATGAGGACAGAGCCCATGGGGACTGGGACAGAATCTGTGGGGATGAAGACAGGGCCTGGGACAGAATCTGTGGGGACGAAGACAGGGCCTGCGGGGACAGGGACGGGGCGGGGACAAACTCTGTTGCCATGTCATTCTCTAATTGTGAATAAAGCTGACAGCAAGCAGTTTCTACAAATACTTGGTGACAACTTGGAGCATCCTGCATATGCTCAAGCTGAGCATTAAGAAACTATGAGAAATGCTCGAAGCTGGGGTGTGGTCAATAACATCACTAACACACGAGGAGTGCTACACTGGTTGTCCTAAGATAATTACAAGCTAGATATACATTTAGATAAATATTTTCAGCATTCTTACCGGAAGCTCCTGTTTCACTGATTTTTCCTTCCCTGACATCTTGTTTCGAAGTATTTTCATCTTCTGCATCCTCACCCCACCATGATGGCTGTCCGTAGAGAGGTGTGCCACGAGGCATAGCTGAAAAATCTACTTTAACAATGGAGAGTACATAATATTACTTCTCAAATTCAAATCAAATTAGATTTACAGATAAGTGCAAAGAGGTAGCTTCCAGTAACTATACACATCAAAAGAGCTTTAATACTGTGTCTGTTCAAAACAAAACCTTATGCCAAGACAGCCTGACCTTCTAGAGTAAATATAATGCCTTGCTAAAATCAGCTGTACTGCATACTAAAGCACTTACATAAGAGCTAGCAACTTGTATCACCTAACTTCCATATCTATTTTATAGCATTAGTAACCTTTTTCTGTTTACATCCATAAAAAGACATTACATTTTATTCAAAAATAAAATAAAATAAAAAAAGAGCATAAAGCAAATGGTATGCTAAAGTCAGTCTAAATAAAAGAATTTAAAAAAAAAATCACCATTTTTTTGCATTAATCATGCAAAAGCATTAATAATTGACTTCAACCACAAGACTTTAGAAAGCATTCCATATTAAAACATCGCATTCTCAATAAACCCATCAAAAAGCCATAAAGCAAATATTTAGAAGGGGATAAGTGCTTTTGGAGTAGGGGAGTAGTCTAATGGTTAGCGCAGTGGCCTGAGAACCTGGGGAACTGGGTTCAATTTCAACTGTAGCTCCATGTAACTCTGGGCTAGTCACTTAACTCTCCATTGCCCTGGGTACAAAATTAGGAGCCCTTTTACAAAGCATTGGTAAGCCCAATGCGGGCTTACCGCTTGCTAAAGAGTAAGTACCGCAGGGCTACCGCAGCAGCCTGGCGTTAGTTCCTACCCCCAGCCTGCGTCATATCCAGCACTACAAAATCCCATTGAGCCGAAATTAAGGTGTGCATGGCATCATGCACGTGGAAGGTTCTAGGCGGGCGCTTCGTCCCCAGCATAATGGCGGAGCCAACAGGGGCTGAGGGAGAAACGTCCTCCGGAGAGGAAATCTGCAAAATGCTCATGGCCTGCATTAACAGGTTGGGCAAATCCTCTGAGCGAAAGATCCGTGCTGCAGAGGGGTCATCCGCTCCATCCGAGTGGGAATCCGTCTCCTCCAAGGAATCCCCAAAGGACCGTTGGGAGAACTCAGATACGCTGCCCTCATCCACATCAGAGGAAACAGCGTCCTCTAAGGCCTGGGCATCCACCCGAGGGCGTTTACTTCCGGGGGCCTCAACCCCTTTATCGGACAAGGGAGAAGGGGCAGCGTTCTGCATAAGGAAGGCCTGATGCAGCAGCAAAATAAACTCGGGGGAGAAACCCCCCAAACTGTGCAATTCAGCAGCCTGGGCCACAGCCCTAGACGCACCCTCAACCGGCGCTCGCAAGAGCGGGGGAGAACCATGCTGCGCATCCAAGATGGCGTCCGGCGCGACACTCTGCGAAGGAGCCGCGCGGGAAGAACGGCGCTTAACTTTAGCCGCTTTTTTGCCGTCGCCCAAATCAAGGGCGGCCATGGCATGAACGTCTCCCAGCTCAAGGGCGGCCCAAGAAGAAGCCGTCCGAGCAGAGTGGCCGGCCAAGATGGCAGAGGCGAGCAGCGGGGGATGGGCGTTTATGGCGGGAAAAACCGCCGCGCCGGGGAAGACCCGGGACACTGACCGGCCTCCAAACTGATACCCAACAAGGGCGAATCAGACTTTAAAACCCCCGCATCCCCGCTAGAAGCGCACATGCGGTCCGGGGAGCGATTCTTCGCGCCCTCGCCCTCCGACGCCATAGGCCACGTGGAGATCAATCGGGGAACCCCCTGCCCGCTATAAAAAGGTAAAAATTACCTGCTTCTCGCTCCGAGCTGTAACGACCTGGTGTCCCAGTGAGTAGCTGCAATAAACGTTTAAATAAACGTCAAAATAAACGCCCTTAAGGACGTTCAAAAAATTTTTTTTTTTTTTAAACGGAGCCAGCGGGAGGGGGGAGAAAAGGAGGGACCTGGCGCCACCTGGTTTGCACTTGCTCAAGAAGAGCCCTCAACCCCAGGCACTCAACAAAACCTAAAAATTAGGCTTGGAGGCCTAGCCAGAGCTGCTGCTGTGTGTGACCACCACCTGCTGAGATAGAGAACATACTGAGGAGTTTCCGGCAGCACATGACCACATATAGGGAGGCAAAAGGATTGCTCTCTATCTCCACCTGCTGGTAGATGGACACAACCCACCAGTCTATGGATTGATCAGCATGATGATATGGAATTTCAATTATCTAGTTGACTGTGTCACATAAAAGAGTGCCTTGGTGAGATATATACATGACCAAAAACCACCCAACTATGCATCCATGCTCTGTATCTTATAGTGCTCAGGGACACAGGCAGATTGCACTAGGATTAGAACAGATACCACAAAAGCCATAGCAGAATATATTTAATATCTCAAGGTCACAATACCGGACCACAGAGAATAACGACACAAAAACAAAATCAAAGTCTAATAGATAAATATACTCTTAAAATGAAGGATTAAGGGAATCTTTTACTAAAGATTAACATGCACTAATCCACAGATAGGCAACTCTAGTCCTCGAGTACCACAGGCAGGTCAGGTGCTCAGGATACCCACAATGAATATTGTATGAGATAAATTTGCATGCACTACCTCCACTGTATTTATCTTGTGCAATATTCATTGAGGGTATCCTCTGTGGCACATGAGGACTGGAGATGCCTATACCTGCACTAATCTTTAAGTAAAAGACCCCTTGAATTAGTTATACTACATGTACAGTAAATTTTAGAAAGTATTCCATAAGGTTGTGCAACCCCAATTTTTTTTTGTTTCGGTCCTGTGTTAAAAGATATATTTGCGTTTGTTTTGTAATTTTTGTGAGGGAGGATTTTTTTTTTTTAATTTGGGAGGCAATGTTATAAATAGAGCATAACCTTGCAAACATTGCACTTTCTTTTCCAATAGTGCATGCATGTGCAAATTCCAAATAGTACATACTATAACAAAGGGAGGAAAAAAAAGATTTCGGGTTTCAGGATACAAACAATAGGAATGTTGCTGGCCTTTCCGTGTTGTTTCAAATGACACATATCTTTAATATTCTGAATGGATTCCTTCCTGTGGGTCATATGCTTTCACGTTTTAACATTAAAGAATGGCTCTAAAAGCTTTTTGAAATATCTGCATTTCTCCTCAGACCTTCCCCCCTCCCTCTGGCAAGTAATTGAGCAGTGTCATACAGTGTATAGATAGTTTCATAAATTCTCAGCTTTTGCCATGAAGTCCTAATATACAAGTATAGATAGAAATCCTAAAGGAAAATAGCTGATCCATTCTAAATTCCTTTTCTAATTTTTGTTGCAAGACACTGCAATTTGGCACATAAATCAACATTTATCAAGATAAAGATTCTTCAAGTTACTAAATGCAATTCAGTCTGATGAAGATCGTATTGTTCAAAGAGGTCAATGTGATAGACCATATAAGCTGGGTCCCCTCATCTTTCATAGGATCAGTAGGAAATGAAATCCCTACATGAAGCTGGGTATAGAAGGTAAAAGAAAGAGGGAAGACTACCTAGGAAATACAAGGACAACAAAAGAACATAGAAACAAAATAAATATCAACTCACCTACTGTTTTATCTTCATATTTTAATGCGTCTATTGCTTTAGGATATGCCTCGGCCGGGACATCTGGTACCTTAGTATCTGTAGCTTTACTGCTCATTGGTTTTGATCCTTCTGAGTCAGAAGATTTTTGTGATAACTGCAGCTGACTTGTGAATTTTTCATGCTAGAGGGCATTTTTTGATAGAGAAAAGGTTATTGCATAAAAAGTCACTTTCAGCAAACCATACTTGATATTCTCAAGAAGAAGAGAACAAAACTGACAAAAGGCATTAGAGTATTGTAGTTAGAAGATGCATTACCTTTAGTGCTTCCTCAGGGACTCTTAGCTCTCCTCGAACTACAGTAAAAAGATTGGTATGTGTGCTGCATTAAGGAAAATGAGACAATAAAAGCATCCAAATGATAAGAATCCTATACAGATATACACACACACATACACCAGAAAGAAAAGTAGACATCATGACTGAGGTCTACAAAATCCTGGGTGGTGTAGAATGAGTAGAAGTAAATCGATTTTTTTTACTCGTTCCAAAAGTACAAAGACTAAGGGACACTCGAGGAAATTACACGGAAATACTTTTAAAACAAATAGGAGGAAATATTTTTTCACTCAACGAACAGTTAAGCTCTGAAACTCTTTGCTAGAGAATGTGGTAAAAGTGGTAAGCATATCTGGGTTTAAAAAAGGCTTGGGCAAGGTCCTGGAGGAAAAGTCCATAGTCTGCTATTGAGACAGACAAGGGAAGCAACTGCTTTCCCTGGGATTTGCAGAATGGAATGTTGCCATGATTTTGGTTTCTGCCAGGTACTGGCTTGGTCTCACTGTTGGAAACAGGATACTGGCCTACATGGACCATTGGCCTGACCCAGTATGGCTACTCTTATGTTCTTATGATGAAAAATAAATTATTTAACAAAAACTGGAAACTGAATTAGCACCATACCATTTTAAAGTAGCAACAAGTTCTGTGATATTTTTATGTTAAAAGTAGCAACTCCTATTCCTATTCTCCTGGGGGAATTCCACATAACTGTGCAATGTAGAATTTGCACAGAATACCCCCTCTTTGAAGATTTTTTGAGTGGGGTGTAGAATTTGGCAAATCACCAGGATCAAAGTGCTTATAAGCTAAGGGGCTCCTCCCCAGTTAGTTATTCATTCTACTTTTCCTCTATCTGCAGCAGCATCTTGAAGTGCAAGGAGCAGCTCAGATTTGGTCACCACGCAGTTCTCAGTGTGTTTCAGCCTTGTGGAGCCTGTAGTCTTGGGCTATTCATATGAGAACCAAATGACAGGTCAGCGAGAAGGGCCCACAAGTGGTGCCCTATGAGCTGTTCCGTGCACTTAAAGAAAACTGCAAATAGAGCAAAGTGAAAGAACTAACACCCAGCCAGTTGGGGTTTTCAAGACATGGAGATATCCTGAAAACCCAACTGAATGGATGTGCCCCTAGGACTGGGTTGAAAACCTCTGAACTAAATGGTGAGGAGCTTCTTTTTTTCTTGTAAAGGGGGGGGGGGGGGGGTGAGGGGAGCAAACTGGTTGTCTGCTTGTTGGGAAGGTGTAGGGTGGTAGGAAGCACAGGAAGACTAAACCGGCTGTCTGCTTAAGAGGACGATGAGGGGGGAGTTGGGCTCACTGACTGAGTGGAAGGAAGACTGAATTGCAACATGGAGGTAGGCATGCTATTTAAAGAAGGGTAGGCAGGAATGGCTGACTGGTTGGAGAAAGATCAGTTGGGGAAACAACAGGGTGGATGGCTGATATTGGGGGGTGGGGGGGGGTTGGCTTTAGGGTGACTGGCTAAGACTGGGAAGGAAACAGAGCACCAACTTCTTGAAACTGAAACCGTTGTTACTACCAGTAGTGGCAGCTGCAAGAACTACCTGCAGCTCCAAGCTTTCCTCGGGCTCCACAGATTGATAAAAGTAAAATCTCTGAAAACCAAGACCTATTGATATGATGTTTATTATGGTATTCCTAGGGGAATTCTGCCCTAAATCCTTACAAATCCTGTGTATTTGAGAAATAAACATTTTTCCTCCATTGTAATTCAATTTATTATGGATCAGGAACAGAGGTTATATTGTTTTATTGTAACATAATTGTAGAATTTTTACATATTGTTCACATGATTTTTAATGTCTTTGCTTGGAACTCCCCCAGAAGTAAACTTCATTGAGCCCTGCCACACCAGATGCATACCTTTCAATCAACTGTGTAGTGCACCTTGTGGTCAAAGAAAAGATGAAAGAGCAGCTGAAAAGATTACAGTTTCGTGGTAGGTTTCCTTTAGACTCCGATGCATGGTTGAATGTGCTAGAAACTCTACATTTCAAGATCTCCTAAGCTCCATCAGATGACATCATCCATGAGTGAGGATTTTATATCCTGCTTGTCCTTGAAAGAAATACCTTTCATTAGTAGTAAGACTAAGGCTCGATGGACATTGGCTAGTGAAATATTCCCAGTAAGATATATAAAATGCACTTCATAGAAAGGATATCATATCCAAATCTCAGTTTATCATCCAGCTTCAAGGTAATATACGTTTGCTCTGGAATGCGAACATCATTCACAAATGTCTAGCCAAAAATGAGAAAGAGGTAAAATCTTCCTTTAGTTCAACAAGAAGTGTCATGCTGGGTATGATTATTATTAGTAGTAGTTCTACTAGCATATTCCTGCAGGAATTCTGCGCAAATGTGAAGTGCAGAATTCCACAGCAGCGCAGAATTCACTATTTTCATACAGAATCTGAGCCGAATAAAAATAAATGATGCATTAAAGGAAGGCTGGCTGGCAGGCATGCCGCTTCCACCTCTTCCCACCCCCAAGCCTCGGTGGGCCCTCCCCCATGCCTACTTTAACAAGTCATGGTGGTCTAGTGGCCTCTTCAGGGGTTGGAAAGAACCCCACTCCTTCCTGCCCGCTGCCACCACTCTCTTGCTGGTGCTCCACTCCTTCAAAATGGCTGCCAAGACTTCAAATGGTAATTTCATGAGGATGCTGCAGGAAGTCTTGGTGGCTATTTGCAAGAATTGGTGGTTCTAGTCCAGAGCTGCCTCAGTGGGCAGGAAATTCAAGTTCTTTCTTTCCTGCCCTGAAGAGGATCTGCCAATGCAGCTACTCTCAGTGAGTGTGGATGTGGCTGGAAAAATTATTGGTGGTTTGTGGTGCCGGGGGAGCTCAAACTTTTATGATGGTGTGTGGATATGTGTACTGGAAAAATTATGGATTGTGTGTGGGCATGGGTGAAGTGGGGGGCTGGAAAATTTATGGAATGTGAGTGGGTGGGAGGGCTGGCAAAAAGGTGGATATTATGTGTGGATGCAAGGAGGGGGGGCTGTAAAAAAAAAGGTGGATGCTATGCGTGTTGGAAAAATGTAGACTGTATCTGTGTACAGAGAGGGGGTGTAATATTGTTTAAATTATGAAAAATAAACTTGCAGAATTTGGAAATTTTGTGAGCAGAATTTAGATTTTTTTGGTGCAGAATTCAGGCAGGCATACTAGTAGTACTAAAACCATTGTCAATAAATCCATTGTGAATTTGTAATCACTAATCGATACCATCAAAGAATGAAGCAAATTTACCTTCAAAGGAATACCGTGTTTCACAGAAATTAATATGCAATCATTATAACAATTCTGCAATTTATGCAAGAACCATTATCAATACTGCATTCATTTTAACTGAGTAATGTACAACTAAAAGGGGAAAAACTCACTCCAAACAACCTCAATGGTACCACACAAAAAGCGAGTACTACTTAGAATGTGATAAACACCACTGGACAAAAAATGGGGGGAAAAGACCTCAAAATAGTGACCTGCGACTGCAAGCCTGTGGCAATTAGACCATCCTGGTCACATGCCTACTCTCTGTAATCATTGGTCAAAACCCCCCAACCAACCACAAAGGTTAGTGAAAATTATATGTGTCGTTAAATAATTTTTTCAAACGTTTTTTGAAAAAATTATTTATTATTGGGGGGTTTTGACCAATGATTACAGAGAGTAGGCACGTGACAAGGATGGTCTAATTGCCACAGGCTTGCAGTCGCAGGTCACTATTTTCTGAGGTCTTTTCCCCCCATTTTTTGTCCATTGGTATTCATTTTAACTGGCCACATATATACTTGAGTGCTCATCTGCATGTGTCATTTTATTTTGTTTTTGGACCTCAAGTGTTGGAAATAATTATACATAAAGAACTGAGAATGTCTTTCTGTTTGGAGGCTAAATTACTCTCCAAAAATTTAAAAGAACAGAACCAAATTTGGCATGAGGGAAAAGCAGTGAAAAGATGCATCAAGTTTGAAACTGGCCCGGACTGGACCAGAAAGCTCTTTCCCCCACTCCCCAAAATCTGGACTAACTAAGGGAGAAGCAATTCTACCTTCTGCAGCACAGAAACTGATACAGTGAAACATAGCAAATAGGGGATTTGCTCCTTTCAAACTGCTTTTCCTCTGTTCTCTACTCTATCAGACACAGAGCGTCAATATACGGACTGAAATCATTTCCTGTCCCTAATGGTCTGTCTTTTAGTGAGTCAGATATTTATTTTGTTTTATTTTTTTTGCCAATTCTTCTGACTAAATCATACAGTATTCTTACTGGTTAGTATGTACTAATAATTCTTGCCATAAGGATGGATTAAGACACTGGCAAACAATGTACATGCATAGGACCCAAATTTTTAGGGGTCCCTGACACATTTTTTTTAATTTTATGTTTAAATGCGTTTATTAAAGGACAAAATAGTACAGTTTGTAGGGCTATACTCAAAATACATTTGAAGAATATTAACTACAAAACATACAATTGATAGCCTCCAATAGTTTCGCCAGTTTTCTCTTACTTTGAATCTCCCTGTTTCCTCCCATCTGCCCCCCTCCCCTCCCTCCCGTCCCTCCCGTCTCTAAAGAGCAATTATGGATACGGAGGTAAAGAGTTACTATCCAACTTAGCCTCTTATGGAGCTATCACATTTTTTTAATTTTATTTATTTGTTGCATTTGTATCCCACCTTATCCCACCTCTTTGCATATGCTCAGAAGTCAGGAGGTTAAAACTTGTCAACAGTCTGGCTTTTTGGGGGATTCTACAGATTTTTACATTAATGTCTGGAAGCTAGAAATATGGCTAACATGTCTGGTTAACGTTCTGATTTTAAAATCTCTATTTGCAGTTTTCCAATCCTCCTTGCTTCCAGTGTCACTATCATCAGAGATTGTAGGTAAGATCCAGCTATCCGGAAGCACATGGGGGAAAAAGGCAGCACTGGAAGGTTGCTCTAGCCACAGGAAGGGAGATGGTGAATTGGAGAAGTTCCTGTGCATTACAAGAAAAGCTGCTGCAGGATGGAGGGATGAATGTGATTTGCAAAGGCAGACAGCTGACCTTGGAGACAGCCAGTGAGTGTCCTGAGGGGGAAACTGCTATGAAAGGCTATGAATGTGAGATGAAAGGAAGAGGAAAGCTGCTGTAAGCTGAGGAAGAGAGCTGGCAAAACTTACATAATGATGGTGGGCACATGAGATCAGGTATCAGCACAGTGAAAAGTAGTATATGTTTGTAAAAAGAGCAACAGAGAGTATGAGTATGTTTTTCTCTTGTAGGACCAATAACATATCAGTTTTCCTTTGAAAATTTGGGCTGGAAAAGGAAGCATTTAGACTGGGGAATTTATGCATAACCATGTGCAACTTTCTTTAAATTTGTTACCTTACTTTATAACTCCTCTTACCTATCTATATGTTCCATCTTTGCTTATAACCTACATTGTCAATTAAAATGTTATATTTCATTTATTAGGATTTATTTACCGCCTTTTGAAGGAATTCACTCAAGGCTGTGTATAGTAAGAATAGATCAAACATGAGCAATAGGCAATTACAGCAGTAAAAATATTCAAATAACAATGCAAAGTATAGCATGGTATACTATTTACAATGTCAACACAATACGTAATAGAACATTTTAAATGACAGTGAAGGGTAAAGCAAAGATGTAACATATAGATAGGTAAGAGAGTAAGAAAGTAAGATGACTGATTTAAAGAAAGGTGCACATGAGGTCAGAGAGATGGTTAAAAATTATCTCAGCAAGGGTAGGTGTGGATAAACATGTCCTGCTGAAGTATGTACAGCCCTAGTACATCCTGAAGTAGAGATAGTCTTGTGTTAAGTGGAGCCTTTCAGGCAGTGCATTCCAGAGTGTGGGGGCTACTCTTGAGAAGGCACACTTGCGGGTATCACATCCTGTAATGTCTTTTGGAGAGGGTGTGGTTAGTGATAGTCCTTGAGAGGAGCTTAGTGTCCTCTCAAGGACGTACTGAGTTGACATTGTAAGTAGTATACTATGCCAAACTTTGTATTGCTATTTGGATGTTTTTACTGCTGTAATTGTCTATTGCTCATGCTTGATTTATTCTCATTGTACACTGCCTTGAGTGAATTCCTTCAGAAAGGATGTAAATAAATCCTAATAAATAAACAAAAATAGTTACCTCTGCAATTTCCTAACACTACCTCCACTCTGTCTAAATTCTTTCAGAGGCACAAAAGCAAGCTACATATTTCTTGTTTCTTCCACTTCTGAAGCTTTTTTGACAGTTTGCTTGTGTATCTATCTTACTCCTCATCTCTGGTGTGCACCAAATGGAAAGAAGAACGAAAATGAGGACTTGCCCACTTCCCTTGTCAGCCACTAAGCCATTCTAGTCATAGCATGGGTGTGCACAGACCCCATGCCCACTCACAACCTGCTGCTGCCATCACACCAAGACATTCACTATGCAGTTGTCCATATCCTAATTAATTCTGGAAAGGTAAAGCGTGTGAGGAAGGGAGGGGGCCACGAAACAGATCATGGAGGGAAGGGATAGCAATGGGAAGAGTGAACAAGGACCTATGATGGGGCTCAAAGTACATTGATGGGTCCATGTTCAGAGCCCACAAACATATATTTGCATAGGACCCAGTATAGCATTAATTCATGTTAGTAGTTATAATTAAAATATTTATTATGATTTACCACCTTTTTGAAGAATACAGGTATACAGCAAGAACAATCTGGATATAGACAAGACAATTTCAGTAGAAAAATGACAGTACACATTATGGCATAGTATGCTACTTTACTAATGTCTACACAATCTATATAAATAATTCTCACCTCCAATTCTGAAGCTCACTGAAGCTCACAGTGTGGCAGCGAAACAGTGAAGCCCTGTAGTGTTGTAGCCTGTCAGCACCATTCACTCTCACTCATACACCTGCCCTCAGCCACGCCCCTTCCAGACATAATTCGCAACCCCAACGTTCGAATGAAGCCACTCAAGCTCCACCCACTTCTGTGAAGGGTTCGTAAATTCGTGGTGGTGAAGCCTCTCGACTGACCATCTGTCCCAACTTCTCTCTCTGACACGCCCTCACGATGACGTCGACGCCATGAACGAAACGGACGCGACGGGAAGGGAGGAGTGAACGAAAGGGACGCAAGTCATGCAACGCAAAGGGAGGAGAAGGGAAACACGCTGTGCCTCACAATCTGCTCCGGCGCAGACACCAACAAGGCCCCCCAAACGCACGTACAACTACGCGACAAAACCGCTTCGGGGGGGTGGGGGGGGGGTGGAGGCAGCCAGCCACACACAGTGAACGTCGGAGGGACAACGTCGATGCAGCACCTCTGAGGTTTGCTTTTCTTTGCGTGTATGGAGATAACGGCTACATGGGGCAGGGGAAACTGAAATTAATGCGGAAACACGCTGTGCCTCACAATCAGCTCCCACGGCACCGACGACACCAACAAGGCCCCCCAAACGCCTGTACAACTACGCGACAAAACCGCTTCGGGGGGGGGGGGGGGGGAGCCAGCCACTGAACGTCAGAGGGACAACGTCGATGTAACACCTCTGAGGTTTGCTTTTCTTTCAGTGTATGGCGATGATGGCTACATGGGGCAGGAGAAACTGAGATTAACGCGAGTCCCTTCCTCTCCTACACTGCACTACCTAGCCTTACGTCCACTCCTGTGTACAAACAGAGGGCACGGAGGACCACATGCAACTCGGAGGGGACACAGGGAGAGACCGGGGGAGGGGGGGAACCTTGCTAGCGCCCGTTTCATTTCATCCAGAAACGGGCCTTTTCTTACTAGTATACAATAAAGCATTTTATTAGACAGCACAGGGTGCAAGCAGAAGTAGAATACATAAAATACAGTTGCAGGAGTTAGTGACTTGAAAAAGTTTTAATCTCTTCCTGATTTCCCTTATTATAGCACATATGTCACACTGAATGGTTTGTTTTAGACAGCATAGGGTGTAAGCAGAAGTAGAACAAATACATAAAATATACCGTATTTTTCGGACTATAAGACGCACCGGACCATAAGACGCACCTAGGTTTTAGAGGAGGGAAATAGGAAAAAATTTTTTTTTCCTTTTTCCCTCCTCTAAAACCTAGGTGCTCCGGTGCGTCTTGTCCGAATCCCTCCCTCCGACTTCGGGATCGCCCTCCCCCGGCCCTGTCACCACTTCTCCCTACTCACATCATGCGATCTTCCCTAGTGGTCTAGTGACGTCGGGGCAGGAAAGAGCCCCCTCTTTCCTACCCAGCACGCTGCTCTACATCCTCCTGTATGCAGCCTGACGGTCTCGGCGAGATTCAAAATGACCGCCGAGAAGTGAAGTCTCGGCGGCCATTTTGAATCTCGCCGAGACCGTCAGGCTGCATACAGGAGGATGGAGAGCAGCGCGCTGGGCAGGAAAGAGGGGGCTCTTTTCTGCCCCGACGTCACTAGACCACCAGGGAAGATCGCGTGACGTGAGTAGGGAGAAGTGGTGACAGGGCCGGGGGGAGGGCGGCCCCAAACTCGGAGGGCGGGCGGCCAGCCAGCCAAATCTACCTTCGGACTATAAGACGCACCCCCCATTTTCCTCCCAAATGTTTGGGGAAAAAAGTGCGTCTTATAGTCAGAAAAATGGGAAAATTAGGTTCTTACCTTGGTAATTTTCTTTCCTTTAGTCATAGCAGATGAAGCCATTACGTATGGGTTATGTCCATCAACCAGCAGGGGAGATAGAGAGCACTCAAACTTTCACAGTGCCCTCTTGGCCAGCTAGCTCCACTGCCTCTTCAGTATTTGAAGCTTCCAAAGCAGTATGGCAAACCGCAATGGGAATCACAAGAGCTTTCCTCACAGTGAACGATGGCCCATCACAAGGGCATGAACTCATAAAGGAGGGAATGCACATCCTCCTGGAGGGAATAAACTCATCCTCCTTATTGTATAAGTGGAGGGGAACACACGCGCCTCCTGGAGGGAATCACACATCCTCCCAACACACTGGAGGGAATGAACTCATCCTCCTATTTATAAAACTGGAGGGGAACACACACGCCTCCTGGAGAGAATCAACACATCCTCCAAAAAAAAACATGCTGGAGGGAATGAACACATCCTCCTAAATTTAAACTGAACATGAATCCTGAAGATTGTTTTCCAACTTTCTCCCAAGGAAGGAACTTCAGGAAATTAGAACAGAACCTGAAAAACAGATTCACAGCATACAGACAATCATACAGGGAGGGCTCATGGCTTCATCTGCTATGACTAAAGGAAAGAAAATTACCAAGGTAAGAACCTAATTTTCCCTTCCTTGTCATCAAGCAGATGAAGCCATTACATATGGGATGTAACAAAGCAATCCTTAGATAGGGTGGGAACAAGCCACACCACGCGCTAGCACTTGTGCACCAAAACGCGCATCCCTCCTGGCAGCCACATCCAGCCTGTAATGTCGGGCAAAGGAGAGCTTAGAAGCCCATGTTGCTGCACTGCATATCTCTTGAAGAGAGAGTGCTCCAGTTTCAGCCCAAGAGGAAGAAATTGCTCTAGTAGAATGTGCCTTAAAGGCTTCAGGCGGAACCCTGCCGGCCAGCAGATAAGCTGAAAAGATAGTTTCTTTGAGCCAGCGGGCAATAGTGGCTTTAGACGCTGGAGACCCTCTGCGAGAACCGGATAGCAAAACAAACAGATGATCAGAAGTCCTGAAAGAGTTAGTAACTCGCAGATATTGCAGCAGAGTCCTGCGCACATCCAAAAGGTGCAGCTGCCCAAAAGATTCTGGAAACTCTTCCTCTGAAAAAGAGGGCAAGAAAATAGGCTGGTTTAGGTGAAAGGCTGAAACCACCTTAGGCATAAAGGAAGGCACGGTCCGAACCATGACTCCGGACTCTGAAAATTGCAGAAATGGGTCTCTACAGGACAGCGCCTGGAGCTCTGACACCCGTCTCGCCGAGGTAATGGCCACCAGAAAAACGGCCTTCAGTGTCAAGTCTTTCTCCAATGCTCGCCGAAGCGGCTCAAAAGGAGATGCCTGCAGGGTTTTCAAAACTAGCCCCAGGTTCCAAGCTGGACAGGGTGCTCGCACTGGAGGTCGGAGCCGAAGCACCCCTCTAAGAAACCGTGCCACATCTGGGTGAGCAGCCAAAGACACGCCTTCCACCTTACCACGAAGGGAGGCCAAAGCTGCCACCTGCACTCGCAGGGAATTATACGCCAAGCCTTTTTGTACACCTTCCTGCAAAAAGTCCAGAATCGGCGAGACAGGAGCCCGCTTTGGAATAATGGCTCTGGAAGCACACCAAGACTCAAACAGGCACCAAATCCTGGCATAAGCCACGGAAGTGGACCGCTTGCGGGCTTGCAGGAGAGTGGAAATAACTTTATTGGAATAACCTTTATCCCTCAATTGCGCCCTCTCAATAAGCCATGCCGTAAGACCAAAGCGGCCGGCGTCCTCCATGGCTACCGGTCCCTGAGTCAACAGGTTCGGTACCAGAGGTAACAGCAGAGCAGCCTCCAGGAGCATCTGTCGGAGGTCTGCATACCAAGGTCTCCTTGGCCAATCCGGGGCGATGAGGACCACTTCTCCTGGGTGCAGCCGAATCCGCAAGAGCAGGCGCCCTATCAAGGGCCATGGGGGAAACACATAAAGTAGACCCGGAGGCCAGGGTTGAGCCAAGGCATCCAACCCCGCCGAGCGAGGATCTCTCTGTCTGCTGAAGAAGCACGGGACTTTGGTATTGGCACTTGTCGCCATTAGATCCATCACGGGCTTGCCCCATTTGGCACAGATCTGCAGGAATACTTCGTCTGCCAGATTCCATTCTGCTGGATCGATCTGATGCCTGCTCAGATAATTGGCCTGCACCTTGCTCTGACCTGCAATATGAGCTGCCGACAGACACTGAAGATGCAGCTCGGCCCAGTGGCAAATCAGTTTGGCCTGCGCGGCTAGTGCTCTGCACCTTGTTCCGCCTTGTCGATTTATATAGGCCACCGTTGTCGTGTTGTCCGACATCACTCTGACAGCCAATCCTTCCAGGGTCACTTGAAAGGCCAGAAGCGCCTGAAACACCGCTTTCAACTCTAGGCGGTTGATGGAGCACTCCGACTCCTCGGGTGTCCATAGACCCTGGGCATGCTTCCCCTTGCAGTGTGCGCCCCAGCCCTTCAGGCTGGCATCTGTTACCACTAGGCACCAAACGGGGAGCGTCAGCGGCATTCCTCGCCGCAGCATGCTGTCCGAGAGCCACCACTCCATGCTGAGACGGGCCGCAGGGAGCCAAGTAAGTCTGCATTGGTAATCCTGAGAAATAGGAGACCATCTCCGGAGTAGGGAATACTGTAGAGGTCTCAGGTGCGCTCTCGCCCAGGGTACCACTTCCATCGTGGCTGTCATCGATCCCAGCAGCTGGACAATGTCCCAAGCTTGCGGGCGGGGCATCCTCAGGAGCAGACGGACCTGATTCTGAAGCTTGCACCGCCTTAGCTCGGGTAGGAACACATAGCCCGAGACTGTGTCGAACCTGGCCCCCAAAACCTCTAGAGATTGTGAAGGGGACAGGTGACTTTTGGCCATATTGACGACCCAGCCTAGAGATTGCAGTACTGAGACCACTCTGGCTATAGCTTGTAAGCTCTCTGTTGCAGAGTCTGCTCTGATGAGCCAGTCGTCTAGGTACGGGTGAACCCTGATACCTTCTCGCCTGAGAAAAGCAGCTACTACCACCATTACCTTCGAAAAGGTTCGGGGAGCTGTGGCGAGGCCAAAAGGCAAGGCCCTGAACTGGAAATGTTTTCCCAACACCACAAACCTCAGAAACTTCTGGTGCGGGGGCCAAATCGGTATATGCAAGTAAGCTTCTTTCAGGTCTAGAGACGTGAGAAACTCTCCTGGCTGAACCGCCGCAATGACGGAGCGCAGGGATTCCATGTGGAAATGCCGCACTCTCAGGGACTTGTTCACTTCTTTTAAGTCCAGAATAGGGCAAAAGGACCCACCTTTTCGCGGCACCACAAAGTAGATGGAGTATCGGCCGCAGCCTTGCTCGGTGGGAGGCACTGGGGTCACTGCCCCTAACTGAATCAGACCTTGTAAAGTCTCCTCCACCGCTGCCCGTTTGACGGCAGAACCGCATCAGGACTCCACAAACACGTCTCTTACTGGGGCGTTGAATTCTATTCTGTATCCATCTCTGATCAGGTCCAGAACCCACTGATCTGAGGAAATCTTGGCCCACTCCTCGACAAAGAGGGAAAGCCGTCCTCCGATGACAGGCATCGAGGAGAGGGCCGGCGCACCATCATTGAGAGGGTCGCCCCTGAACTCCTGGTCTTGAGCCACCGGCTGCGGAACGCTTGTCCGAGCGAAAGGAGTTCCTCTGCTGACCACGGGCACGTGAAGTGAACTCAGCAGAACGCCCCAGGCGGTACCTTCTAGCTTCACGGAAGCAAGGTCTGTACGAGGAGTGGACCGCCTGGCCCTTAGAGGAAGGCCTCTGCCTATCTTCGGGCAAGCGCTGGGGTTTTGGATCACCCAGGCCTTTCACAATTTTCTCTAACTCCTCACCAAATAGGAGAAGTCCTTGAAAAGGCAACTTCACCAACCTTTGCTTAGAGGCCATGTCCGCTGCCCAGTGTCAGACGACGGCGAGCCGCCACTGCTACTGCCATTTGTTTAGCCGAAGCTCTGACAAGGTCATAAAGGGCATCAGCCAAAAAGGACAAGGCCACCTCCATCCGCGGAGCCACATCCAAGAAGGGCTCCGCTCCATCTCCGGGCTGAGCCACTGCCTGTTGCAGCCAAGCTAGGCAGGCTCTCACAGCATAACAGCTGCATGCAGACGCCCGAACAGTGAGACCTGCAATTTCAAAGGACCGTTTCAACGCTGTTTCTAGCCTACGGTCTTGAACGTCCTTCAGGGCAACACCTCCTTCAATAGGGAGGGTAGTTCTCTTTGTCACCGCAGTGACTAGGGCATCCACTGTAGGCATTTGAAAACGAGCAATATGTCCCTCACGCAGAGGGTATAACTGCCCCATAGCCCTGGAAACTCTCAAAGGTCCCTCGGGGTCAGCCCACTGAGCCGAAACAAGCTCTAGGATGGAGTCATGCAAAGGGAAGGCCCGAGCAGCTTTCTTGGTACTAGCCATCCTGGGATTACCCGAGGAGGCCATGCCACTGTCAGGATCTTCAATCGAGAGGGCCTGCAGGGTATCTGAAATAAGCGCTGGCAGCTCATCACGGTGGAAAATCCTCACCGCGGAGGGATCATCCAGATCCTGTGGTAAATCAGCACCTGAATCTGGTTCCTCAGACCAAGAACGTCTGTCAGAGTTCTCCGAATCCTCACACCCCGACCACGGGGGGGAAAAAGGTGCACCACAATCTGAAGGGGAATTAACCCTTCTGCGCTTATCTTTAGGCCAAGCATCTGGGAAAAAAGCCTCATTGGGCAGTCCCAGTCCAGAATCCATCGGGGGGGCAATCAGAGGAGCCTCAGGCGACCCTTGAGGAAGGGCTCTTTTCATCATGTATGCTTTATGCAGGAAAAGCACAAAATCCGGGGAGAAAATCTCACCCTGGGCACCCAAATCCTGTCCGGTGCTAGCCACTCCTGAAATAACCTCATCTCAAGGTGCCCCACCCGGCTCAGGTCTCTCCATGTCCACGGAGGCCGCGCCATGCGGTGTAAGCAAAATGGCGCCCGCTGCTAACTCAGAGCGGGAAGAAACATCGCTCGCCATGCTCGGGCCGGCTCCTACGCCAATACAGCACGATTTACAGAGCCCTGCTGCTGATTTGCACTTGCCACAAGTGGAACAGTGCTTTACATTGTCTGCAGCCATCGCCGAAAAACGGCGGTAAAATCCAAAATGGCGGTTCGCGCCAAAATCGCCCCGATCGCGGGCCCACCCCGGAGGAGTTGGAAAACACTCTTACCTCAAAGGATCTAGTGTACAACTACGATCCTGCTGAAAATCAGGTCAAAAACCTCTGTTCCAGCGTCTCTGCATTTAAAAACGCGACACAACTTTTTTTTTTTTTTTTAAGCTGAGAGGAAAGCAGAGGTATTGAAGACTCCGGAGGCTCAGATGAGTGGGAAAGGCAGAGAAAGGGCGAACCTATATGCCTGCATCCACTGTTGGTGGGTAAGGACAGGGAAAGCAAGGCAATATGTCCACATCCACAGAGGTATGGGTAAGGCAGGGAAAGGGCTAACCTATGTGCCTTTAAAGTGAAGCTGCTATAGCCTCCAACACCCCGTTAACAACTGGCAAGCCAGGAACCACCTCCCGGCAGATTTTTCTGGAGCTCGAACAAGCTGCAGCCACCCTGCTAAGGGAGATAGAGAATACTGAAGAGGCAGTGGAGCTAGCTGGCCAAGAGGGCACTGTGTAAGTTTGAGTGCTCTCTATCTCCCCTGCTGGTTGATGGACATAACCCATACGTAATGGCTTCATCTGCTTGATGACAAGGAAAAAACTGTTTAAATTAAAAAAAAAAAATACTTAAGGTTTTCAAAATATGCAGTTTTGAAAAGAATCATGTAAAATGAACTCAATTCAGTCTATATTGCTAACTGTAGGCACAATAATTTCCAATAATGGAACTTCCACCCACAACCAAATTTTACAAGCAGAAATAGAACTGGAATCTTTCAATTAAGCATACAAATTAGAAACACTGGGTCAGCATTTTGAGAAGCATGTTGCCCAAAAAATCCCCACTGCTTTCTAAGAAAAACAGTGTTTCAAATCCAACACACCTCATCACTCTTCGAACAGTTTGGCAGTGAGCAAAAAAGAAAAATAAATAACTAAAGCAACTAGTGGTAGTTTCTAGCATTTTTTTTACATCACCTCACACTTTTCCAAGGAAATTCTCCCACTGTCACCAATTCTCCTACCTACCATACTTCACTCGACCTCCAACACACATCTGTGCTCAACATAATCACACACCTCCATAGCTACAAATCTCCTCTGAGGCCCCATTCTGAATCCCGAACACAGAGGAATATGCTTCATTCTGAAATAGCTCTGTCTCCTTTTCTCCAGCAGATACTTGTTATGTTATGTTATACTAAGTTAACAGGGATTTCTTTCTTGCCAACTCTCATGGTTAAATTTCAAGGTGAGCTACACCTACTCGAAAGAGTTAGAGACTGATTAACAATTAATCAGGAGTTACAGATAAAGAGAAAAGTTAGATATAAAATAAAAAATAAAAAAGTTTATAATGCCCCTGGCCTAGTAAACAAATATTTTATCTTTTTATAATCAGGATACTACAGCATGAACATGTTACAACTGGAAAAAAAGAAAGAAAAGGAAAAAAAAGGCAAAAAGCAGGCACTCAAAGAAACCTTAAAACCTGCTTCTACAACTGTATATTGGAAAGCATTCTGAAAACCATATCAATGCATGCTTTTCCTACTAGCTATTGTAAACATCTTCATTTAAATGATGGTTCCCCTATTCCTGCATTAAACTCATAACGCTAAGGCTAAAACATCTCCATCAGAACTGTGTTCATAGGAACAGATCATGACAGCATCAACAAATGTCATCAATGAAGAACTCTAACCCTTCAAAGCATTTTCGTGCACCAGTCCACATAGCACAATATATAGTCTTTATTCCAATAACAGCAGAACCAAGAAATAGGTGTGGATTAATGGGGATATAATCCTACTAGAGAGTTTTATTAAATCATACTTTCACAACTCTTGTTTCTATGCAACTCACCCCATTTAAGCTTCCCAAATCTTTCACCAAATGTTCATCTGTAGAAGCCTTATAGTTGATCACAGCATGTTGCTTGTCCACACTACGTGACTGAAAAAAAAACATAGAAGAATATATATTTACACAAAAAGCATGTATTAACAGAATCAACATGCACCTCTGCAATTCTACAAGATCTAAGAATAGTTTTTAACATTGGTTTTCATCATCAAAATGTTACCAGGTAAGAAAAATAAGCCAAATTCTCAAGTATTAAAAATGAATGCTACAAACAGGCATGTGTCCAGAAATAATTTCCATTAGCTTTAAATACTCTATTGATATTTGTGTATATGTTTAAATTAAAAGAGGAAAGCCTAACCCGAAAAAGAAAATTGTTGCAAACAAAACCCATTGCACTGAAATACCAGACTATTTTTCCGACAGTGTTATTTATTTATTTTAGTGTATTTCTATCCCACATTTTCCCACAAGCGCAGGCACAATGTGGCGTACAGTAGTTCAAGAAAAATTACAATAAAAGAAAGGTAGAAACACAGGATGCCAGTGTTGGGATGAATTCACAGAAAAGACTTAGGAAGGAAAAAAATGTCTAACAAGTGCAATTGGGTTAGAGTCCCACTTCAAACTACAACGGGAGAGTCAGAAGGAGGAGTTCGATATAGAATGTTTGCATAAATAGGAATGTCTTTAAGAACTTCTTAAATAATTGATGGTCTGATATCCCTTTTAATTGCTTCGGCAGTGCATTCCAAGCCTTAGCACTGGTATATGGAAAAGACGAAGCAAACGTGTTTTATATCTGACTTTCCTGCTGCTGGGAAAGTGTAGACAAAGTTGCACGATGACGACGAAGCATTTCTTGGCGGCAGATCAATTAAGTCGAGCATGTATTCAGGGGCCTCTCCAAATACGATCTTGTGTGTTAAAGAGCAGACTTTGAAGATAATGTGATCCTTGACTGGGAGCCAGTGCAGGTCAAAATGCAATGGTTGTGCATGAGCAAAGCGCGATTTGCCTAGTACTAATCTAGCGGTCGTGTTCTGGGCTGTCTGGAGTTTTTTTTTAGCAATTAGTCATGACAACCAGCATATATCCCGCTACAGTAGTCCAGGTGTGAAAGGACCAACCAGTGGACGAGAGTGCGGAAGAGATCTCTAGGTAGGCAATTTCTGATACACTTCAGCCGCCACATTGCAAAAAACATTCTCTTCGCAACAACCTTCACTTGATTGTCCATAAGCAGGTGGTTGTCTAGCTCGACCCCAAGGATTTTCAGGCTATTTAAGATAGCTAACTTAAAGTAATTGACATCAACTGAAGTTGGGATTACTTTATTGTGCTGAGATGAAAGCACAGTTGCAATGTTAGTCAACCTTAATGCAAAGAAATAAAAGGAAAGTTAGTCTAATAAGAAAATATCATCTACTTCTTTTGACCTGCTTCCACCCAATATAAAAGGGAACAAAAACAAAACTATTAAGCTATTAAATACAGTGGGGGAAATAAGTATTTGATCCCTTGCTGATTTTGTAAGTTTGCCCACTGACAAAGACATGAGCAGCCCATAATTGAAGGGTAGGTTATTGGTAACAGTGAGAGATAGCACATCACAAATTAAATCCGGAAAATCACATTGTGGAAAGTATATGAATTTATTTGCATTCTGCAGAGGGAAATAAGTATTTGATCCCCCACCAACCAGTAAGAGATCTGGCCCCTACAGACCAGGTAGATGCTCCAAATCAACTCGTTACCTGCATGACAGACAGCTGTCGGCAATGGTCACCTGTATGAAAGACACCTGTCCACAGACTCAGTGAATCAGTCAGACTCTAACCTCTACAAAATGGCCAAGAGCAAGGAGCTGTCTAAGGATGTCAGGGACAAGATCATACACCTGCACAAGGCTGGAATGGGCTACAAAACCATCAGTAAGACGCTGGGCGAGAAGGAGACAACTGTTGGTGCCATAGTAAGAAAATGGAAGAAGTACAAAATGACTGTCAATCGACAAAGATCTGGGGCTCCACGCAAAATCTCACCTCGTGGGGTATCCTTGATCATGAGGAAGGTTAGAAATCAGCCTACAACTACAAGGGGGGAACTTGTCAATGATCTCAAGGCAGCTGGGACCACTGTCACCACGAAAACCATTGGTAACAAATTACGACATAACGGATTGCAATCCTGCAGTGCCCGCAAGGTCCCCCTGCTCCGGAAGGCACATGTGACGGCCCGTCTGAAGTTTGCCAGTGAACACCTGGATGATGCCGAGAGTGATTGGGAGAAAGTGCTGTGGTCAGATGAGACAAAAATTGAGCTCTTTGGCATGAACTCAACTCGCCGTGTTTGGAGGAAGAGAAATGCTGCCTATGACCCAAAGAACACCGTCCCCACTGTCAAGCATGGAGGTGGAAATGTTATGTTTTGGGGGTGTTTCTCTGCTAAGGGCACAGGACTACTTCACCGCATCAATGGGAGAATGGATGGGGCCATGTACCGTACAATTCTGAATGACAACCTCCTTCCCTCCGCCAGGGCCTTAAAAATGGGTCGTGGCTGGGTCTTCCAGCACGACAATGACCCAAAACATACAGCCAAGGCAACAAAGGAGTGGCTCAGGAAGAAGCACATTAGGGTCATGGAGTGGCCTAGCCAGTCACCAGACCTTAATCCCATTGAAAACTTATGGAGGGAGCTGAAGCTGCGAGTTGCCAAGCGACAGCCCAGAACTCTTAATGATTTAGAGATGATCTGCAAAGAGGAGTGGACCAAAATTCCTCCTGACATGTGTGCAAACCTCATCATCAACTACAGAAGACGTCTGACCGCTGTGCTTGCCAACAAGGGTTTTGCCACCAAGTATTAGGTCTTGTTTGCCAGAGGGATTAAATACTTATTTCCCTCTGCAGAATGCAAATAAATTCATATACTTTCCACAATGTGATTTTCCGGATTTAATTTGTGATGTGCTATCTCTCACTGTTACCAATAACCTACCCTTCAATTATGGGCTGCTCATGTCTTTGTCAGTGGGCAAACTTACAAAATCAGCAAGGGATCAAATACTTATTTCCCCCCACTGTATTTCTAATGATGAAGAAAACTACCACTAAAGTTGCTGTATTACCTTACAGAATGTAAAGGGCCCACAACGGTCTCACACTGAAGGAACAATATCATGGTGCATAGTAAGAAAGTTTAGACTGCAAACTGGCTAAAGACAGGAGAAAGTGAGACTAACTAGTTATCCATTTGAGGGAAGGCAGAAGCAGCTAGGGCTCTTCAGCTCGGAGAAAAGATGGCTGAGGGGCGATATGACAGAGATCTATAAAATAATGAGTGGAGTGGAACGGGTAGACGTGAATCGCTTGTTTACTCTTTCCAAAAATACTAGGACTAGGGAGCACGAAATGATGCTACAAAAGTAGCAAATTTAAAACAAATCAGAGCAAATATTTCTTCACTCAACGTGTAATTAGACTCCGGAATTAGTTGCCAGAGAATGTGGTAAAAGCAGTTAGCTTAGTGGAGTTTAAAAAAGGGTTGGATATCTTCCTAAAAGTTCATAAGCTATTAATAAGATGGACTTAGGAAAATCCACTGCTTATTTCTAGCAGAAGCAGCATAAAATATATTGTACCATTTTGGGATCTTGCTAGGTTGTTCTGACTGGGATTGGCCATGGTTAGAAACAGGATACAGGGCTTGATGGACCTCCTGTCTGTCCCAGTATGGCAACGCTTATGCTTTTATGTTATTTGGAAAATGGTCAGTAGTGGTGGGCCCTAAGGTCTGTACTGGCACCTATGCTGTTTAACATTCTTAAATGATCCGCCTAGAATGGTTGGATAGTGTGGGTAATAAATATTTAAATAAAAAAAAAAATAAAGTGTTGATCAAACCCGCAGATGACACAAAATCATTACAATGGCAGAAGATTACAAGAATCTGCAGATAAATCTTGAGATTAAGAGAATGGACATCTAATATCAGGTGACATTTAATATGGACATTTAATATGGACATGCAAGAAATGATGCATACAGGGAAAAATAATCCCAACTATAGGTACACAATTCTGGGTTCTGAGTTAGGAATTATCACCTAAGAGAGAAATACCTTGCAGTTATCAAGGCAACAATGTTCAATTTTTCAGCCCTAAAAAGCCGGTTCGCAACGGATTGAAATGAAAAACAGTTTCTTGGCGTTGTTACATTTCTCCTGACGAAGTAGCGAAACAGATGGGTCCCTTGCTGTCGAGAAGTTTAAGAGACACTGCGAGTTAGAAGTGGATTACCCATGCTAGATGGTTTGGTACAAATGTACAAGGAATTTGCTCTTTTTTGAGGAATGATGGCATCAGTAGTTGTATGGAGCCATCGCAAATGAGCAAAGCCGATGGAGCCTGTTTAGGCATATGAGACATTAGAATTGTCACAGCCTTCAACAGAAGCCAAGATCATCAAGAGACTGTGGAGTTCTCAGAACTAACGTCCCAAGCTAAGTTGAAAGATATAAGCTGTATATGGGATTACTTTGAAATGTTCTAACATATTTTGATATTGAGATATGTTTGTTGGCTCTCAGTTGGGCTAGATACTGTGAGTGACCTCCACTACGGTGTGTCGTTTTTTTTCTGTTGTGTTTTTCACATCCTACACCAGATATAGTTGTTACATTTGTGCACTTGGATCATTATATAGATAAGTATAATACATGCCCTCTTCCGTTTTTTGATCACAGAATTTTTCTTCCTAAGATTGGCTATAATTGGAAGTTTTTGTTTTCTGTGGTTTTTTTCGGAAGGAGATAGGAGCCCATGATGATAGCCATTGCAGTGGAGTCCTGTGTATACATACTTCAAAGCTAATATCAAATCTGATCATATTATGATCACTGTTATCAAGCAGCCCCAGTACCATTACCTCTCACACCAGATCATGTGCTCCACTAAGGACTAGGTCTAAAATTTTTCCTTCTCTTGTCGGCTCGTGTACCAGCTGCTCCATAACGCTGTCCTTGATTTCGTCAAGGAATTTTACCTCCCTAGCATGCCCCGATGTTACATTTACCCAATCACTATCAGGGTAATTGAAATCACCCATTATAATTGTGTTGCCCAGTTTGTTTGCATCCCTGATTTCCTTTAACATTTCCACATCCGCCTCGTCATCCTGGCCAGGTAGTACACTCCTATCACTATCCTTTCCCCCTTTACACATGGAATTTCAATCCATAGGGATTCCAAGATGTGTTTTGTTTCCTGCAGAATTTTCAATCTATTTGATTCAAGGTGAAGGTTAAGTCCGTCACTTAAGGGCTGATATTCAAGGTGAAACCATAAGGGCATTCAAAACAGGCTGAAATAGATCTAGAGCTTAGCCCTGAACAACCTAAAGATCCGAGATAACATGGTTCCACACATGGCTCAACAGGTAGCCTGCCCCCTCCCCCCATTGTTTCTCTGGATCCTTCTGGCCTGAGAAGATGCATCTGCTCCTACCCATATCAAAATTTTCAGGCCTCATGAAAGGGCTGGCTCCTCTGGGTCTTGCCCAAACAACAGAAGATGAATACCCCTTGCTTGTCCAATCAAAAATCACCCAAAACTTCAAGTGACCAAAGGAATCCGCCCCCTTTCTAGGCAAGTGCAATGTGTCCCTGGGCAACTGCTGGTGCCTAGCTTCCCCCCAGGTCCTTAACCAAATTTATCTAAGTCTTCAATGAAACACAGCTGAGCAAAGAGATTGAGAGTTAATCTGGACCAGGTCAGAGAGCAAGAGTAATAAAAGCTGCTTTCAACTTGAGACTGCACCACTTCTAGAGACTCTGGCAACTGCTAAGCACAGAGAAATAACACGTAGGCCATATAAATCTTATACACAGTTCCCTAGACCTCCAGAACTGAAGATACAAATGCCTACTTAAGGAGAACATTTACCCCTAGGAGTCCTTCAACGCTAGGCTTCCCCTCATGAGAACATAAAAATAGCCATACTGGGTAAGACCAATGGTCCATCTATCCTGCATACAGCAGCAGACAATTCAGGTAACGGGTACCTGACAGAACCCCAAATAGTAGGAAATTCATGCTACAGATGCTAGAGACAAGCATTGGCTTTCCCCATGTCCATCTCAATAGTAGACTATAGACTTTTCCTCCAGGAACTTGTCCAAACCTTTTCTAAACCCAAACATACTAACCGCTGATGCTATATCCCCTGGCAATGAGTTCCAGAGGTTAAATACTCATTGAGTGAAAAAAATATTTCCTCCTGTTTGGTTTAAAAGTAGTATCATGTAACTTCCTTGAGTGTCGTAGTCTATGTATTTTTGAAAGAGTAGCAAAAAGAATCAATTTACGTTTACCCATTCTACACCACTGCACTTTGTAGACCTCTATCATATCATAAGAACATATCATCATAAGAATAGACCATTGATACATCTAGCCCAGTATCCTGTTTCCAACAGTGGCCAAGCCAGGTTACAAGTACCTGGCAGAAACCCAAATAGTAGCACTATTCCATGCAACCACAATGCAGAGGCTTCCCCATGTCTGTCTCAAAAGCAGACTATGGCCTTTTCCTCAAGAACCTTTCCAAACCTTTTTAAAAACATAGATAAACTAATCAATGTTACTACATCCTCCGGCAAATAGTTCCAAAGCTTAACTATTCGTTGAGTGAAAAAATATTTCCTACTATTTGTTTTTAAAGTGTTTCTATGTAACTTCATTGAGTGTCCAGCACTTCCCTTGGATGAATCCACGTTGGCTGTCCCATTAAACCATGTTTGTCTACGTACTCTGTAATTTTATTCTTTATAATAGTTTCCACTATTTTGCCCAGCATCAATGTCAGGCTCACCGGTCTGTGATTTCCCAGGCCACCCATGGATCCCTTTTTAAAAATAGGTTCTACATAGTAAATAACGGCAGATAAAGACCTATATGGTTCATCCAGTCTGCCCAACAAGATAAGCTCATTTTACATGGTATGTGATTATTTATTTATTTTAGATCATTTATACCCCGCCTTTTGCCACGGAACGCAGCCCCAAAGCGGCTTACAATGAACTAAAGAAAAGAATTACAATGACAGTTGATAGCAAGAGGGAGGGAGAATACAGAAATTATGGGAATGAGCAGCAGGAAGGGAAAAGAACAGAAGAGGAAAGAGAAATAGGTCAAAATCAGATCTTGACTCGCCGAGTCACAGAAGGTAACGATAAAGATTGTCCCATCAAGGCCAGGAACCGGTCTCCAGGTGCTCCAGCAGGTAGAACAGCGAAGGCGGGGGTAAGGCAGTACAGGAGGCAGTCACAAGGCAGGAGAGGCTGAGAAGTTTGTCAGGAGGAAAGAGCTCAACAGCTGATAGGCCGTTCCAGTGTAGAGGAGGCAGTGCTGGACAAGGGCAAAATGAAGAGGGCTCAAACCAAATCGGGAAGCAGAGGCAATCAGAAGACAGGCAGCCCCCGACAACTGGGGCGCCAGCAGTGCCGGGAGTCCACACACAGGGGGAAGGGATGCTCATGATCACTACCCCGCTCGCTTGTTTCCTCATTTTCCACCTTTAAAGTGCTACTCTTAACAGTTATTGTGTAGCAGCTACCGCCGCAGCTATGTCTGCTGGGATGAGCCTGTGTGCCGTTAGCCGACGGTTGGGCTGTAGGAACGTCGGTAGGAAGCAGGGCAGACTAGGCTAGCCAACGGTTCTGGGGTCGCACAGCCCGTTGTGCAGACCTCCTCTCCATGCTCCACTCCCGCTAATAGGTTCAGGACTCCGCAGCGGGACCGCAGCGCCAAGCGCGGCAGATGAACCCCACACCGAGCACCACAGATGAGTCGTCTCGCGGCGCTGCAGGCCGCTCAGTATCGGCCTCTCACGGTGTCGCGAACAGTGACAAAATGCAAACAGGAACCAACCCAAGGATAATCAGGGCTCCACTGCGGCCCACACGGGGTATTGGCTGAAAAGATCCAGTCAGAGCTCAGCCTGGCAAAGGTCAGTTGCGACGATGGCATCAGGAGCCAACGGCTCCCACATCTGCTAAGCGGCGGCCATCTTGATATATATATACCAGAGTTTGATATATCCTTACCATTCGCAGGGCACAGACTCTAGAAGTCTGCTCTGCGCTGTTCTTGTACCAAAAGTTCTGAAGCTAACATCGAAGCCCCTTAAAATTTACACTCCAGCCCATCCATATCTATTCAGTTATGATCAGGGCGTAGACCATAGAAGTCTGCCCAGCATTGGTTTTGCTTCCCAATTATCGGCGTTGCCACGCAATCTCCGCTAAGATTCCATAGTTCCACTCCTTCTAAACAGAATTCCTTTGTGCTTATTCCATGCATGCTTGAATTCCATTACTGGTTTGATCTTCACCACCTCCCGCAGGAGGGCATTCCACGTATCTACCACCCTTTCCGTGAAAAAATACTTTCTGACATTACTCCTGAGTCTGCCCCCCTTCAACCTCAATTCATGTCCTCTAGTTCTACCACCTTCCCCGTCTCCGGAAAAGGTTTGTTTTTGATTAATACCTTGCAAATATTTGAACGTCTGTATCACGTCACCCCTGTTTCTCCTTTCCTCCAAGGTATACATGTTCAGGTAGGCAAGTCTCTCCTCGTATGATTTGCAACGCAAATCCCATACCATCTTTGTAGCTTTTCTTTGCACCGCTTCCAGTCTTTTTACATCTTTAGCAAGATACGGCCGCCAAAACCGAACACAATACACCAAGTGAGGCCTGACTAACAACTTGTAGAGGGGCATCAACACCTCCTTTCTTCTGCTGGATATACCCCTCTCCATGCAGACTAACATCGTTCTGGCCACGGCCATCACCTTGTCACATTGTTTCTTCACCTTCATATTCTCTGACACCAACACCCCAAGATCTCTCTCCTGAGTCAAGCATACTAATCTCTCCCGTCCTATCCGGTTTCTCTGTTTTGGGTTTCTGCACCCCAAGTGCATCACTCTGCACTTCTTGGCATTAAATTTTAATTGAGAATGCTACAAACAAAAACCTTCCAATCGAAAACCTAAATAAATTATATTTAAAGTGGTCATATTTTTTTCTTTTTTAATATGCAAATAGTGCTCAGTAGCTGGGGTGTATCCTGCAGGACTCTGTCACAGTATAACACTACTTTAAAAAGCCCATTTCAACATCATGGCACTCCAACCTCCCTAGCCTGATGGTGCTGCAGATCTAATGATTCAGTATGTTACAGTCTTAATAAATATAAGGTTTGTTGTCCAAACTCCATTGTGGTTACTAATACCATAAACTTCTTTTCCTCTCTGGAGATACCTGATCTATTCTGTACATGGGGTGGGATACAATAGCTTCAAAAATAGGGTGAACTCTACACTTATCTTATGCTGGGATGGTTGTGGTCATAGATGAGAGTCCTTGGCCAAGGATAACATACAGAGTGCTGGAACTTCAATCCTCTTTTAGGTATCTGATACCACGGCTGTTTTTAAGTCACACCATAGACTGGGACCCCTACAGGACGAACTCTCATCTATGACTACAACCATCCCATGTTACAGAGGCTAAAACTGAAAAGGTTTAGGTCAGTGGCTCTGGCTCAGATATTCCAAGACTGCTGCAACTAAGTCAACTTCATGAGAAAAAGAAAGCTGCTTAGAACCTGTGATCTTCCTATTATTCACCCCGATATAGCATAAGAGAATAATACAAATTACTCAACACCTTCGTTCAGTGCTCAACACCAACTCTTCCAGTCTGAACTTGACTCTAAAGAATCATTTCATGAGTTCAAACAGTAAGGCTGCCTGCTCCTTAGCCTATGATTTTGAAATGCTATTTTAGTGCAGGTGGTTTACCAGCAGTTTATGCTGCCTCCAGTGCATTTGCCACCAATACACTTGGTGCCGTTGGAATTATTCTGGTCTTTTTCACAGCAATTAAGCTGAGTAACTTCAATTGCGAGAGTTTAATCCCTGAATGACATCTTTGAGCAAAAGCTAAAGAAAGGGTTATCATATTGTTGCCTCCAGCAGCAAAAATAAATGCTGGTATAGTCTGATAGACATCTTGTAGCTGCAGGGGTATAGTATTTGATGCCATTGGACTTTTTCTTGACCATCGGGAGGACACAAAGTGTATAAGAAAAATTAAACCAAAGCAGATAAGTACACTATACTGAGCGAAACACTCAGGGCCAAACACTTAAAAAAAAATACCTTTTGAATTTTCAAGGACATAACTAAAAATCTATAGGAAAGCAAGGAGAAAAAAAAAACAACAGAGGCAGTTCAATTAAAAAAAAAAATTAGGACTATATGGTGGTGAAAAGGGAGCTACATACAATCACCACCATGGGCACAGACTGACAGGTTCTACAAGGCAGTGGTTACACAAAATTCTGTATGTCCCTGGAAAATATTTTCTAGCTTTTCCAAACACTCTGGGAGATGATCTGAATGGATACTGTTAGACGTTGACATTTACATTTGTGAATGATTATTCTGCTTGTCCCTGGAAAAATTCAGGGGCCCCTTTAACTAGGCTGTTTAGCATAAATGGCTTAAGACAGGACACACTAAAGTGTTCTGTATTAGTTTTGCCACGTGCATGCACTAAACATACAGTAAATGTTTTTGTTGGGGTGTGTCGGGGCAGAGAGTATGCATTCTTGCACTAACCAGTTAGTGTATTTACACTACGAGCATTAACTGGTTAGTGCACAGATAACACAGGAGCCCTTACCGCCTACAAAATAGGAGTCAGTAAGAATTCCCATGGTAATTTTTAAACATGGCCATGCGTTGGCCATTCATGGAAAGGTTTTTATGGCTACAGTAAAAATGGCCTCAGCACACCGGAAAGATGGTATGCTAAGGCTATTTTGTACTACAGCTTAGTAAAATGACCCCTATTTAATTTCAGTTCTAACAATTTATATATGACCTCTGAAACTGGAAGAAGTTCTTCAATTTCTCTGTCTTGTTTGATATCTGTCCTTTTTAATGACAAGAGACCAAAAAAATAATGAAGTGGCAGAATTGTATACATTTCTAAACATTTCTAAACATTAGAATAATTTGCCAACTCTGAAAACCTTCCTTTTAGTATGTAGATACTATAACTTTTTAAGAGCTGTCATGTTTGGATTAATGCCATAAATTACTACACATAAATTAGATCAGATTACTTCAGTTCTATAAATAATATATCACACACTACATGAAACTATACTCAATTCCTGACAGCAAGTAAACTGTCACTGTTTATAACTTAGCTTCCAGGAGCTGCTCAAGGGTTTTCAATTATAACTCAGATAGTAATGTTTTCAATACAGGATGGCTAATTACTACTTTCCTCACAAACAGTGACAGGTCTGCCATTCTCTGAAATGCATTTTAATGACATTTTTTCTTCTTATTCTAAATTTTATCAACCACCAATGTATAGCAAATGTTTCATGCTATTGTGAAAAATGGTATCTATAAGGTCAAATAAGCAACTCTCTTGTATTTGGTAACATTAATTCTACCTCTATCCTGTACAGCTACCAGGAGACAGGTGGTCCTATTCAATATATGGACCTATGTTACCTGATTAAACACAAATCAATTGCAGCTTTAGATATTAAACAAGCTTTCAGATTTGATTACTTCCAAATGGGAACAGACCCTGTATATTATTGAAGGATATTTATACTGCACAAATCAATGTGGGAAGGCACGTGTAATTAAAAATGTTGGCTGAAAAGGTAAAAATTAATAGGATGAATAACAAGTTAACAAAATAGGATAATGAAACTAAAGGAAATAAATCTGGCATGCTAACATCCAAGTTCTGATCAGTCACACATGGCAGGCTGATGCAATTACCTGCAACATCAGCTCGCAGTCATCTCTTCCAACAAAAATCATCTCTCGAGGCAGGCGGTGGCGTGTGCCTCCACTGCTCACCAAAAACCAGGATGTTAAGCTCATTTTCCACTTAGATTCTCAGTCCCTTGTAAATCTACATCATCCTACAGAAACAGAGAGAATGCAGTTAAGATTTATGAGCTTTAGCTCTCAAAACGCACAATAGTAAACAGGCAGCATTCTAAAACAGCTCTGTTGGGATGTACTGCATATTTTCATTTAGAGGATTAGACACAGATGACTCAGGAAATGACCAACACTGATGAACAGTGTCTCAAAGTCTTCAGTTTGTGTGTCTATAAAGCTAAATTTTATACTAAAGATTTTCAAATAAACACCCATCACCAAACAGTTGGAAAACTGGAAGTGCTTCATATGTCAAAATTAGCATATGAAATCCAAATACATTTCTGAGAAAAGGGATATGGCAAAAATAAATTGTCTTTCCAAAACACAAGCATTATAAAGAAACAGATCAAATAAAAATACATTTTTAAAAACAAATATGTGGGACATTTCTGCAGGATGGTGCACTTGAGTTTTGTTGGAATTGGTCGGGTTTTGACAGAGTTGTGCAGAAAGGAAGCTTTCTATAGTTTTGGGGGTTTTGTTTTTTAAATAGTGTATGTAATAATTAATAAAAGTATTACTAGGCAACATTACTGAATTTTTATAGATGGGAAATTTTCATAAAATGTAAGGAAAATTAATAGTGCTTCAGTTAGTAGAGAGAATGGACAGAAGGAATGCAAATGTACAATGTACATATTTTTCATGTAGTATTTTTAAAATTAAGAACTTCCAAGTCAAAGAATATACAGTACTTCTCACTAATGCCATTTAGTAAAAATGTGAGCATAGGCCAGGTAAACTGTTACTTTATGTAGATGGAAGACTTCAAGCACAGAATGTCTAAAACATTCTAATAAATAATTAAGAGAGTGGAAATCCTCTTGTATGAGGAAAGGCTATACCTAGAATTTTGTACCTGTAGTTGAGAATAGCTTTCCCTTATGTGCAGCACTTTGCACTTGTTCACACTAAATTTTATGTACCATTTACACCCTGTTTCCTGCACGATCCTTCTGCAGTTTGTCATAATCTTCTGCTCTTTTAATAAATTTGAATAACTGTGTCACGTCTCTCAGACTATTAGGAATATATTCAACAGCACAGGTCCCAGTTCAAACCCCCTTGGAGCACTCAACTACTGAACTCTTTTTCCATAAGGATAACTGATCATTTAGTCCTATCCTCTTAACAGAAAACCTTTTAATTTTTTGGAGTCTGTCATGAGAGATTTTGTCCAAACCTTTTTTAAACCCAGATACGCTAATCGCTGTTATCAGTGATCCAGCAAGTGGTAGACTGAGGGGTTAAGAACTAAGCAGTTGGTCTGACACCAAGCAGAGATATCGTCAATTTAAAAAAAAAAATTTTGCATTCACAACACAAGTAACATTTGTTAGTGGAAATCTGGAATCATTTCCCTCTGTCTGCTTATCAGCTGGACTACTGCAACCTCTACCACGTCCTCGCTATTGGGCTACTTTTAGATCAGCATTTTTCCAATATCTTTTAAAGATTTCTTACTCAAAGATATGCGCTCCTGAGTGACTACTTGCTTTTCTCCTTAGAATCTAATTTAAAAGCTGCTCTCTCTCATTTTTAAGTACTAACAGCAGCAGCCTGCATTCATCTTGGTTAACGAGTAGTCCGTAACTTTCAACAACAGTACTACTAATCATTTCTGAAGCGCTACTAGATGTACGCAGCGCTGTACACTTGAACAGGTTACCCCTTCCCCCAAAATGTTCTCTAGATTTTTATTTTTTTATTTTTGTTACATTTGTACCCCGCGTTTTTTCCCACTCATGGCAGGCTCAATGCGGGAGGCAATGGAGGGTTAAGTGACTTGCCCAGAGTTACAAGGAGCTGCCTGTGCCGGGAATCGAACTCAGTTCCTCAGTTCCCCAGGACCAAAGTCCACCACCCTAACCACTAGGCCACTCCTCCACGCTAACATATCTAAACCCCTCTTGCCAATGAGTAGTAAAAGAATTCAAGAACAGAAGATAACGTTTTATAAAACCAGAGAGAGGTTTTATACAGAGGTTTTTCAGGCCGATGATGAAGAAGCCCAGCCCCCGAGGTCTATGACTTGCTGAGGGCTTCTCGAGGCCTTTTCCTCTGTTTTTGGGTCAGACCCTTAGATACTTATTGTTTAAAATCTCCTAAATTTTCTAGATTGTTATAGATTTGGCTAGGGAGATTTCCTCGATACATGCTATAGCTCTAAACCCCCTCTTGCCTACATCATCTCATACATGCATTGAGACATCAGACCTCCATTTGCTTCTCGGGTCCTACCTATGGAACAAAGAGCATTTCTAAGAATACTACCCTAGAGAATATGGATTTTTACTTTCTACCTAGAAGTATAAGCTTGGGTTCCAGAACTTCCCTCTCACATCCAGCTAAATTTGCTGGCACCCAAATGTACCAAAATTCCTTCTAGGTGATATATGTGAGGTCTTTCTTCTTTGCATGAAGTTAGCAATCCAGCTATTTACAGTGGTAATGATCCTAAAGTCTTAGGGCCAGCTACTCAAAATGACGCAACTAGCTGCTGACCCGTCAAACCACTTGGCTAGGGCTAGCTGCTAATATTCAGCAGCACTTAACAGGCAAAAATGTTGCTGAATATCATGGTTGCCGAACACAAAGCTGGGTATCTTGGGGGCGCTCTGGGGGTAGACTCAGTACATGGCACTTGTGTTGATATTCAGCACTTAGGCCCTGATGCTCAAAACTCCGGCGCTATTCCGAATAGCACTGTAAACATATTGCCAGAACAGTGCAGAAGAACAACACTTTAACTCAACGCTAATGATATGCAAATATAGGCGCACTCATGGCACTGAGCATTAGGGAGTTCAGCGGAAGGACTGTGCTTTGGCACGAGAGGATCGTGCTTGGCGCATGCACAGCTCTGCAGTAATCTCGGCATCTGTATGCATGTGTCTGGTAAAAGCCAAACGTGAAGCACACATTGGCACCCGTTTTCTGCAGCTTTTCGTTTGCATGGACGCTTATATTTAGATGCAAGAAACAGATACCAATGTGTGCTTTTGCCTGGGTCTGCCGTTTCTCACGGCCAGCACTTAAAGGCTTGCACGGGCCTCTTTTTGCATCCAAAAGCAATCAAAACCAGCAGATTTTGCAGAAAATCATGAGAGAAGCATGGGAATCATGAGAAATCCTCTCTTCCAACACCTTAACACCTGCTCTGACCTGGCGTTTTTTGCAGCAGTAAAGCAGTTCTGTTTCAGGTGCTCTTTTCTGAGAATTGGGAATACAAAATGACCTCATTAACATGAGCCAGGACTACATTAGCATGCTACTTGTGTTGCTCGTGTGCGCGCTTGTTTGTTCCCATGTTCCAGGCCTCTGACTATTCTGTGCAGGTAAATGCAGGTGCTAATATGGCACTAATGGCTTCTGTCTTAAGCAGCCAGCGTTAGCACATAAATGGGCCCGCATAAAACATCTGTCCTATTTTATGCAGTAACCATTGCCGCTTATGTGATTAATACTGACTTAAGCAGCTACATGTTAGCCAGCTTAAAAAATAAGGATATTCAAAACCGAAGCCCACACAGGGATAATGCCATTGGCGGTAAGCAAAATGCTCACCACAAACTGCTGAATATTGACCCCTTAATGATCAAATCAGCTACAATAGCGACTTTGTGTATTACTTATTAATAAAGACTTCATGAAAATTAAAAAAATATTTCTCTTCTGGACATATGCATTTAGCGACCCATCCTTGGCGCAAAAAGATATTGCATCACTTGGAGGGCTGCTTCTAGCTAAAGGACCAATTTATGCCAAAAAGACAGTGTTTTCTTTCCAGATGATCATATAGTTTACTATGAGCAAAATTAGCAACACAGGCCTACAAGTCTGGACAAATTTTGGTCCCATCCAGATTTCTCAAGCACCACGATTTGAGTTTCTGTAAAGGATCGCCCTCCCCTACACACACACACACATACTGTACCCTAAAGTTCCAATGCTCAGAAGCAAATGCGGGCGCTAGAGGCCATTAGCACCAGACTAGAACCTCAATTTGCTAGCATAGAATGCTCAACCACGGGGAACAACAAGCATGCAAAAAAGTAGGTAAAAGAACTAATTTCCCATTCCCTCCCAATGTTCAGAAGAACAGTGAACAAACACAAGCTGCCTTACTGCTGCAGAAATAACGCCAGCTCAGAGTAGGCGTTAG